>NW_026129634.1:396247-480907 GCF_022985175.1 Labeo rohita | reverse complement strand
GTCTGATTGGTTGTCTGAGTTAAATGAGCCCTCCCCCAAGTCTCTATGACACTGTAAACCAGAGTTATGTTCAATGCAAAATTCCTATGTAAATTACCATAGTAGGAAAAACACATGCTTTTCATGGGCCGTCCCTCCCCATAGTATGTCAATGGGGCCACTTTGGGGGGCTCTTGCGCCCCAGGGGTACAACTTATACCCCATTGTGGGGTATGTTCTCGCACAGCCTGCCAGCCTCTCCAGATATGGTGAATCGCATGTTTCTACGAAATTCTCGCTCGGCGCTACGACCCCTCAAAGTTGGCCGTAATGCATTGTCTATGGGATTTTTCGGCTGATTTTTTGCCCCGTGTGCGATCATCGTACCCCCGATCGCTTATAAAAGTCATAGCACACCATTCCCGAATAGGCCGCACGATTTGACGCCCGTTTCATGGGTCTGTGACAAAAACTGCGGGACTAGTTACGCGCCGAAATTTGTACGGAAGAAAAATAAGAAGAATAATAAGTATGTGAGATAGTAATAGTGATGCTTTGCCTTTGGCAAGCACCACTAATTATTCAGTTAAAATCAGTTCAATGTTGATTCAGTTTCCTTCTGTAAATATGTAAAGTCCATCAATTTAAGAGTGAGTTTAATTAATTTATGAAGCAACTGTGGAGAAAACAGTGATGTCATCATCAGCTCAGCTCAGTTCCTATCCAATAATTCCAATTTTAGTATTTTCAAAGTTTTAAT
This sequence comes from Labeo rohita, assembly GCF_022985175.1. Taxonomy (NCBI): domain Eukaryota; kingdom Metazoa; phylum Chordata; class Actinopteri; order Cypriniformes; family Cyprinidae; genus Labeo; species Labeo rohita. Next base: position 480,168 of record NW_026129634.1, on the reverse strand, counting down.
TGTCTTTCTTTGCTATCTACAAATAATTTTCCTAATTATAATTGTTCATTATGAAATGCTCTTTAATAGGGGTGGGAATCACAGGGTACCTCACGATACGATAATATCACGATACAGTGATTGTTGAGATAATCGATATATTGCTAGACAATCCTATTATGATACATCAGGATATCTAACTATGAAAACAAAATGCCTGTGAAAAGATTAAGTGCAAGTTTTCTCTCTTTATTTAAGTCCAAGCTGTTAGAAAACAGAACAAATGTAATCAAATTTAATGTAAATTAGTCATTATATTCTTGGACTTATTAAAAGTTTACACTGTGTGTAAACCAACACATTTAACTGCTTATCAATCTATTGTACTAAATTACTTATTTGTCTGTAAATTGAGTGGTAAATGTACATGCATGAATGTAAGTTAATTTCTCTTACTTTACCCTTCATATTGTCATAATGTTACTGCTGAATTTCTGATTGTTGCCATCAGTCCATATTGTAGTTCAGTTTGCAGAATGTGGAGAAGTGATGTGCGTGTAATTCAGGTGCGTATGCTTAGTGGCAATTTATTGCATCATGCTTCTAATTAACGCATAGATGTTAGGCTACTTAGGTGAATGTTTAAGTTTGTATATATATATATATATATATATATATATATATATATATATGTATATGGTACATGCTTTCTTAATATTTTCTCTTCTCTCATCATAAAAACAGTGCATTCCATAAATGCATTAGTGCAAATTTATGTTTCTGCTGATCGGTAGCCAGTGCTCACACACTGCAAAACACACACTTTTATAGATCTGATCTGATAGAGAAGGGAGAGTTTACATAAAACTGGACGTGCTGGCGCTGCTCTCTCGCTCTCACTCATTTAGTGAGGGAAATCCACCTGGTATCTGAGCTGAGAGGTTAGGCTACTCATGGACTAAATATGCACTTTGCAATAATAACTTGATCTGTGCTGTCCATGCTGGTAGCTTTTCATGCTTTATAGCATCTTCATGCAGGTATGTATTTAGATATTTTGTATGTTTAAAAAATATCGATAATGTCTCGTGGCCGGAAATATCACGATAAATTGGTACATTGATTTATTGAAAAAATTTAGAAAAAAAAAAAAAGAGTGGAGTGGAGTTACATACATATGTTGGACAGATAAAACTAACTATTTTTGTCAGGACCACTATCATCAATCATCAAAAAGGGCAATTAGGGCTGTGACAGTGGCAGATTTGGTAATGGAACAACTACTGTCAGAGTGTTGTTAAAATGATATATAAATTTTATATATATATATATATATATATATATATATATATATATATATATATATATATATATATATAATATTTATGTATATAAACACACAATATTAATGAGGCTCAAACATTATTAATAAATGTGCATGTTTATTTTAGCACTTCTGTCAGTGAACAACAGTGTTGGGGGTAATGTATTACAAGTAACGCAAGTTACCTAGTCAGAATACTTTTTTTCAAGTAACTAGTAAAGTAAGGCAAGGCAAGTTTATTTATATAGCACATTTTCTACACAAAGTTAATTCAAAGTGCTTTACATAAAAGGAAGTAGAACAGTCATAAAAACAATAATAAAACAATAATTCACAAAAAAAAAGGCAGTAGAATAATCATAAAAACAATCACAACAATAAAACAAAAAAATTAAAAACTTACATTTATTTAAAATTTGATTTTGATTTAAATAAATTTAAAATGGAAAAGGATTATACGTAGTGCAATCAGTTCGGACGAAGCACAGCGCTCATTCAGTAAATGGACAACTAAACAGGTGAGTTTTGAGTCTAGATTTAAATGTAGCTAATGTTTTAGCACATTTGATCTCTTCTGGAAGCTGATTCCAACTGCGGGCAGCATAATAGCTAAAAGCGGATTTCCCTTGTTTTGTGTGAACCCTTGGTATTTCTAACTGACTCGATCCTAATGATCTGAGTGGTCTGTTAGGTTTATATTCAGTGAGCATATCTGCAATGTATTTAGGTCCTAGGCCATTGAGTGATTTATAAATGAGTAAAAGTAACACATTACTTTTTCATTTACAAGAAAATATCAGAGTTACTTCTTCAAAAAAGTGATGCCAGTTACTTTTTGTTTCCTTTATGTATTTAATCCCATATTATGAACGAATGTCTTTGCTGCTGACCTTTGTTGATCCAGTTCAGCCATACTAAGCAGCAAGTTTTTGTCCAGAACAGAACTTCTGATTAACTAACATTTGTGCTTCATTTTTCTCATTGCTGAAGAGTGTTGAACTTCCTTCTCCTACAGCTCTACTGTATAGACGTGAATTTACTTTTCCTTCAGGCTTAGGCTTATTTATTTAACTTTTTGGTGTGAAATGGCTTTTACATTGGCTAAAAAGTCTAATCTATATTAAAGTACCATTACATTCCAAAACATGTAGTGTAAGTAAAGTAAAAATTTCAAAAAACTACTTGTGATTAGTGATTTACTGAGAGTGATTCGTGAGCTGTGGATTCTACCCCCTTATAATAAGGAAAGGAAGGAAAGGACATGACGTGTGGCCAAGTATGGTGACCCATACTTGGAATTTGTGCTCTGCATTTAACCCATCCAAGTGCGCACACACAGTAGTGAGTAGTGAACAAACACGCATACACACACCGTGAACACACACCCGGAGCAATGGGCAGCCATAGTGCTATCGCTGCGGCACCCGGGGATCAGTTGGAGGATCGGTGCCTTACTCAAGGGACTCACCTTAGTCATGGTATTGAGGGTGGAGAGAGCCTCCTCCCACCCTCAATCTCTGCCGGACCTGGTACTCGAACCCCAGTATGTAATTATGTACATACTGTAATTCACATTATCTTGTTTGTCAGAAAGAATTAAGAATATCTATCATCCAGCAGTTTTAAAATACATCAAAACAACACAGACAGTCTATTAAAGTGATGAAAAGATAATAATCACCATTTAAATTACATAGTGTTAGCTCGCTGTCTCCATGCCTAGACAGTTAAGATCCAGCCCCGGATGCCAGATCCCATCAGAAAATATCAGTTTGTCCAGTATCAGAACAACTCGTCAGCAGAGAGGTCTAATACCCAAACCCTGTTAACAGGAGGTCTTGTCTGGTACCCAAAAATACCCAAAACACTATTAACACTCTTCTATCAGCCAAGAAGTTGACTAAGGAAAAAGCCAATGAAAGTGAAGAGCAGAAGCAGGAGACGAAGTAATGATGGTAAAAAGGAGCAGAGTTTATTGAATAGTCTTAGTTGCGTATGTCTCAATGCTCAGACTTCGTCTGAAGAACACAAATCCAACAAGTATTGTTATACCAAACTGATTCACAACAACATCCCATAAACCTTGAGTTTCTATAATTCCCTTGTATATCTTATTCATGAAGACAAATAGCCCTTGATGCTACACAGTCATAAGACTAAACAACAATGGAAAAATATATATATAAAAAAACAATTATAATATAATATAAATGACTAATCAATTAATGAATCAATAAAATGAATATATAAATGAATATAAATGATTATTATAAATGAGTATATGATTAAATGGAATAATAAGATGATGAAATGATTAATGATTATAAATGAATAAATGAATGAAGAATAAATGAAGAATATATAAAAAGAAAGCAAAACACAACACAAATGTATGGTTCTCTGAGGCAAACACAGACACAGTTTGCATTTGAGGATTGTCCGATCCTTCAATAGTTTGGAAAAAAAAAAAAGATTTAAAATCAAGTGTACGGCCACTGAGAGAGCATGCTGTGTTTGCATATAACATATTATAATGTTTAGAACAATGCAAAGAATACAAACACCATTAGAAACTCATACCAGAGTTTAACATCACAAATGATGATATGGGTTAACATGAGTTTTAAAAGAGCCAATTTCTTTTTTCTGTTTTGCTATAAAGAAATGATAATCATTAAACATGATAATTTGCCTTGAAGCTGCTGACTTCTCCAAGTGTTGCCAGTTTGGAGTTCAAGTATCGTACCAGAAGCTAAAATGATCATATTTGATTCGTAAGATTTGATTTGATCGTAAGATTCAAAGTACAGAATATATCTATTTATCTAGACCAACAATTTTCTGACATGACCTGCAAATTACCACAACAGTTAAATATCTAAGTGGTAAAAGTAAGTGGGAAAGTGTAAGTGTCCAAACTCCACCTCTGAGTCTGTGTCATTAAAAGCCTGCGTGTTGCCAGATGTTAAGGGGTCTTTTTGCAGTACAGATTTGATGGCATCATGGACCGCAAAATAGTGCTCGTTGACTAAAAATCAGGGCACGGTAGACGTAGGATCCACTGCTAGATCAATGAGTATAGAAGCCCTATGATTACAACAAACATCATTTGAAGTTTCACAAAATTCTGAAATTATCGTGCATTATTCATTATTGATCGTACATCGTACAGAGGTCTAATTTATTATACAAATATGATAATTATCATGCATCTGGCAACACTGCTGCTGCACAACACACACAAGGAAGACATGCGGCAGAGCAGATCGGCGTCTATCCCTCTATCTACTTTAGTAAATGGAAGAGAGAATTTACCACATTATGAACATGGCACTTGCAGGAGTTATTAAGATTGTATGCAATACCCGCAACTTCGCACTAAATTTCAGGCCATGTAGGTAGGCAGACATATATACAGATCATTTAGTAAGCAGAAATCCGAAATTTACCTTAGAGGAAGATGCTGATAACTCGACTAAATTGATGCTTGAAGAATCCCTTTGCAGCAGCCATAATTAAAAGTCAGTCATGATTAAAAAGTTGATTTGATGAGAGTCATGATACAATTACTCTCTCTCTATTCAGTCACGTTGTTGGATAAAAATAAAATAAAATTAAGCATGTAACGACCACAAACAGAGGAAAAATAGTGGAGTAAAAGTACCAGTACATCACTTAAAATGTACACAAGTAAAAGTAAAAAGTACACCATTTTTAAACTACTTAAAGTATGATTACTGCTAAAAACTACTTAATTACTGTAACGCGAGTATTTGTAATTTGTTACTTCACAGCCCTGCATTGCTTTGCTTTATAAAGTTAATTTAGAAATATTTTAGAGCATTTTTTGTTTGTTAAATTCAGGTTTTTGTTTTTTAAAGTAACAACCAAGCGGTCAGCGGCAGACAGATCAGTTGAGCCTTCTCAAATCATCATGACTTAAATTAAAATCTATAGATATAAAAAAACTTCAAGCATATCGCAATGTTAGTTTAAACATTTAACCTAGATAAATGTGTGCTATCAGGTGCATATACAGTTGTTTGTGTGGAGAGTGAAATCTGAAGCACGCTTTGCAGGACATGGAGGCGCCAACGTGATGTGAAAACAACTTAAAACATACACCATTTTTGCTCATAAGGGTAAGAGTAATATATCATATGGAACTGTAAAGGGTCTACCTTAGCTTATGTGTACTCACAGTATCAACAAAATGTGCTTTTGTAAAATAAAGAAAACAAACAGGATGCACTTTCTGATGTCTTGGTGTTGAACAGGAGCGAGCGCTTCACAAAAATTAACCGAAAACCAGCGAATTGCCTCACAGACATGATAAAAACTCATAGTAAGCTTTAAATTATTAGCCTACTTGACTACTTTAAAACTAAATAATTCAAATCGAAAAAACAAACCTCTTTCATTATGTAATCCATAAAGATGCATTTCTCTCTAAAGATGTTCAGTGACCAGATGGCAAGTCAGGAGCATCAGCTTCATCTTTGCGACACTGACTCCGAAAATACTAGTTTATTAATAAAGAATTTGAATATCTCCTTACTATTTCCCCCCAACACATTCATGGTAATTACTTTTGCTGGTGCTTTGCGGCAAGCTTTGTCCTATTGCATCCGCTTAATAGCGGAACTCTTCCAGCTGTCCTGAAGGCACATGTGCTCACTGCTGCTTCTGTTGGCGGGGACACTAAACACCGCCATGCCAGAATAAATGTAGCAGAAACACTTTATGCTTGTTATAGTGTGTGACATTTACGTTGCAACACCTCCTTTCTTATTTTAAACAAAGATGTCACTGAGGGGGTTCAACAGAAAATCGACTGGTACTGAAATTATACTATAAACCACTTCACCAACAAATACTCTTTTGTGTATTTTATTCTCAAGTGCACATATAGATTTATATAGATTTGCCACCATAATAAAAAAGAAAAACAACAAAAATAGATGAGCAGTCTTTGACTTTGTAGTATATATTCAATATTGTAGAAAACGTAACTTAACATGAGTGATGGGAGTTAGCAGATATGAGATGAAGACGAAGATGAGATGAGTCACGAATTGAGATGAGTCACAAGAGCGATGCAATGTTACACTCCAATAATTCAGTACATGCAAGGTGAAGATCCGTAGCGATTGTAGAAATGAAGCAACGCCATGTTGATTAAAGCCATGTGCCGCAGTCTTGCAGCGGCGCAGGTTTTACAGCTTTGTGATCCTTGCTTTATTGGGAATGTGCAGTGCATATCGCTCCATAATGACCACGGAAACACCCAAAAAGTCCTTTCTACAAGACAAAGCAAAATATTACCACAAACCATTAGCCATTGTAATTCTAATGCATCAAATGACAAACAGTAACAGACAGGCGATACTCACATTTGAGCTTAAACAGTTCTCAAACAGGACTTAGCATGGGTATGTGAAGAAGGTAGCAAAGAGTTCAACCGCGAGGTTTCCCTCTACCAAACGAACTGACTTGCTCGTCCATGAATGGGTATAATCACTTAACCATAGCACCCTCAAGTGGCTGCTAGTAGTAATACATTTTGACCCAGATACATCGTAACATTACACAGAGGAAATATACAAATAAAAAAAACAAGTAATGGTTAAGGCTGTTACAACGTCCACTACTGCTTCTGGCAACAGACCTCCGCAGTGGGAATCGACTACCGTCGTGGCACGGTTGGCATTGTGACTGTCACAGCCCTATTGACAATACAGTTTGGCATACAGTTTGGATTGGCAGTGTGGTTCTGTTCTCGACAAAAACCCCCTGCCCATCCATGCAGTCTAACATATAAATAAGAGTATGGGGAGTAGCTATTACCCCCTTAAGGTAAACCGAACAGCTGCTTTCAAACATTCCTGTGCATATTTTTTGTGAGCACTCTGTAAAGAGCATTGTGTTTTCACTAGAGATGCACCGATGTATCGGTGCAACAATCGGCATGATGAGCCGATGATCAGGGCCAATAGTATCCTGTCTATCAAAAGGTGGCAGAAAAACGTGTCAGACTGCAGCTCATACTGTGAGTGAAGAAATTCTGTGCTGAATAAGGCATTAACAGTTAAAAATAATGACATTAAAGCATTAAGCTAATTTAGAAAAACGTTTAAAGCATTTTTTGTTCGTTAAATACAATTTTTATTTTTTTTGTTAAGTAACGGCTAAGCGGCCATCGGAAGACTGATCACAGTGATCACAGTGATTTTATAAAGAAAACAAACATGATGCGCTTTCCGTCTCAACAGGAGTGCTTCACAAAAATGAACCGAAACTCAGCAAATACATACCTCACAGACATGATACATATATCAATAGAAAGCTTTAAATCATTACTTAACGAAATAAAACAAATCGAAAACAAGAACTCTTTTATTTATCTGTAAAGATGCATTTCTCTTTAAAGGTGCTTCCGGATTGGCGAAGTCAGGATTGGCAACCTCATCCTTGCTACACTGACTCAGAAAACACTAGTTTATTAATAAATAATTTGTGGTAATAACTTTTGCCGGTGCTTTTCAATAGGCTAAAGCTTGCCGCTTTAGCCTATTGTGTGAGTTTGAACGTGGAACTTTTCCAGCTGCGCTGAATTGAAATCTAAAATTTTAACTTGCACATTCTCAAAAAATTGTTTCCTTAAGATTATCAAATTATCGGTATCGTCCGATATCATTCAAAATAATCGGCTATCGGTATCAGCAGCGAAATTCAGTATCGGTGCATCTCTAGTTTTTACAACATATTTTTACAGCATTGTGCATTGTATCCAATGTTCAGCACATGATTGCAGTGGTTAAGGTGTTTAATCAGAAATCACTCAGTAATGCTTTTCCTTGAAACCATGGAACTTGCACTTTTAAATGCATAATTCATAATACATATTCATTATTTGTATTTAGCAAATGTATCCATGTAATTATTTATTTCAATTGTAATTATTATGTAATCTTATTTTGCTTGTAGGCTAAATGATTGTGGCTTCACAGACAAAAGCTGTTCAGCTCTGGCTACAGTTCTTGGATCAGATACCAGTCTGAAAGAGCTGAACATGAGCAATAATAATCTGCAGGATTCAGGAGTGATGCTGCTCTGCACGGGACTGGGAAATATCAAGTGTCGTTTGGAGACACTGAGGTAATGACAACAGACAAAATTTGAGCTCAACAAAAACATAAGGTGAAAACTAGAGTTAAATAATGTTTTGCATAGAGATACTTTTATATTTATGCCTGCCGTATTGTTCTTTTTCTGATTTGGTCTGTCATTGACACTGTCCTAATCCCATGTGTGCTATACCGTTTAAAGAATGAATTTGCTTATGTTTAAGGTAGGGTTAACATACATTAGATGGTTCATTTGTGTCTATGATGATGCATATCTGTTTGTATATTTAATTGGATATCAAAGATATAAGATAAGGGGCCCTATCACGCATCTGGGGCAGTGCGGCACCAGGTGCGATGCAAGTGTTTATTGCTAGTTTCAGCCCGGTGTAGTTATCATTTTCACGTCCTGCGCCATGTTGTTTAAATAGCAAATGCATTTGCGCTCATTTCTGCGTCCATTTGTTGCGTGCTGGTCTGAAAACGAGGTGTGTTCAGGTGCATTGTTGGCACGTTGCTATTTTGAGGCACCTGAAATAGACTTTCAGTTGGTCAATGGCGCAGTCTATTGGCGCAGTCAATATTGTTGTTATTTAAAAAGGGCGTTAGTAAAATGCGCCTATAGGCAGGTGCACAATGCACATACCACTCTGCTTATTACACACACAGGGATGCGCAGCAGCACACAAACATGCCAAATATTAAAAATGAAAGGACTGCAATGTAAAAGATTATTATTTTGTACATAAATATAAAAAATGCCTACATGTCATAATGGATAGTCAATTACTATCTTTTGTGAGCTGTTTTTTTTTTCGCTTCCGAAAATGATCATGTCCAGCCGGGAGATGAGAGGATGGAACAGTAACTCTTTTGAGAGGGCTCGGCCCGTAAATGCCTCCTCTTGGTGCTGGCCCTGCTCTCTGGAGAAGCGTTCAGTCTTTGTTCTAGCAAATTCCGCTGTGTAAATAGCAAGTCTGCCATGGCGCAAGTTAGAGATACTGGATTTTTGCCAATATCCAATATGCGATATTTTTTCATCTCATTTTGGCCGATACCGATACTGATATATATTCTTTTGTTTGTAAAGTTAGTTTTTAACAATAATTTATTTTTTAGGATTAAATAAATAGTAATGAGTGGTTTACATTCAATGCCTTTTTTTCCATCAGTAGGCTTGCATTATTTATGATCTAAATTTTGTGAATTAAGTTCACTTTTGCTATAAGCCGAATTTTGGATGCTTTCACTTTCGAATTCGCAATCTGAAAACAGCATTTCAAAACGAAAACAAAAAGAAAAGTAGAACTAAAACTGGGTGACTGTGAGGGTGCTTTGCGGGACATGAGCAATTCATTGCTACAACTTCTTAATTCGTTCCTACGATTTATTAATTTGTAAAATGAGGGAACGAATTAATATGTAGTATTAACGAATTATTAATTTATTCCCACAAAATATTTTATTTCCCACCAGCAATTTATCACCGTAAGAGATACGAAAACATGGATTAAAAGTGAATGACAAGAAAATAAACCTGCGAAATTAAAGGGTGAGACGGTGAGGATTTGGGAAAAGAAAAATATTAAGTTATGTGGCAATTCGTGACCAACTAGCAAAACAGTAGACAGTTTTTTTTTTTTTTGCACAAGAATGCCAACATGTTTACCTTCTCTGGTTTAACAAGCAGTCTTTTACCCTACCAAATCCTCCGTCCGCCATTTCCAGAATAGTCGTGTAATTTTTGCTATCACCACCTCCCTCGTGCTGACCCTACAAATACAAACCAGGCTCTACACCCGAAGCGCTCACAACGAAAACTACTCTTCGCATGATCAGTGAAATCCTGAATGTGCCACGGCTTTGTAACTCTGTAACTCCCGTTGTATGGAGCAGATGCTTCAGCTCTGCAGATCAAGCACTCGCACAAATGCGACCACGTCAAATTTTAACTTGCACAAAAATAAATAAATAAAATTATCTAAAATGTGACAGTTTTGATCAGTCTAGAGCCCTGCAATACAAAGGCATTCAACATGGAAAGTAATAGAAATGTAGTCACTAAGTCATGTTTAATTATAATTTCTAATTATTTTATACGGTGCACTGCGCTTTGACAGGGCTGCGGGACACAAACAGGACATAATTATTTCCTAAAACTTGTTAATTCGTTCCAACTATTTATTAATTTATTAATTTGTAAAATGATGGAACGAATTAAAAAGTCGTATTAACGAATTCTTAATTTATTGCCACGAAATCTTTTATTTCCCACCCGCAGTTTACCACCATAAAAGATACGACAACATGGATTAAAAGTAAATGACAAGAAAATAAACCTGCGAAATTAAAGGGTGAGAGGGGGATGATTTGTGAAAAGAAACTATAAATATTATTAAGTTTGTGGCAATTTGTGACCAACCGGGAAAACAGGACACATAGCCGCTTATGGCTTTAAATGTGTGGGCTCGAACTAGATGTCTTCACGGGTCCAAAAATTCCACCCGAACCCGAAGAGGCCCGTAAATTTGTTGCACGGAACCGACCCAGACCCGTATTTAATTTGAAAGTGGGACCCGAACCCGTGCAGACCCGAGAAATGCCTTAAATTTACTACCCGGACCCGACGCGGACCCGACCATTATTCGTAAATTGGACCCGAACCTGGCTGGGAAGACAGAGACCTGACTGCACCCGGTCGGCACATATTACACAGCAAACTGCTAACAAGTCAATAAACAAGTTGCGAAAACTTTTTGGCTTACCTACTGTTAGTAGCCCTGACTGCGATCAATCCTCCCTGACACTCACATTTTCGTCCATGTTAGGCTGTTCCTCTCTCTTGCCGAGTGAATGAACCTTCTTAATTTATTTATTATTGCGTTACACTTTACTGCATGCGCAGTGGTGTAGTGGTGTCTGGAGAAGTAAGAATTCTTAATTTCTTTAAGGTATTGTTTTCGTTATAATGTACTGATTCATATTAGTAATCAACAATTAATTATCATTTTACCACTCATGTTACCAATTATCGAGTTACACGCTCTCGCGCATACAGGCGGCATTTCTGTCACGAAGCAGAACGAAGTGGGCGCGGGCGCGGGCGCAATCATATTTCAAAGGAAGCCGGCGCCACTGTCCTGCTTTTATTGAGTATTTGCATTTATTCACGTACAAATGGACAAGATGTTATGTGGTTGACTGTCATGATCTTGGTTAATGCAAGACACTACTGAATGATGCGCATCAGAATGGATTTAGAAGTGGGTATACACAAAGCCGACTGCAATGCACCACCGTGCGTGTTCAATAACAGGTGTGTCTCTTCTTCAGTAAAAGAAAACAATACAAAACATATGCTTTAAGCTCCACCTAGTTAATCTTATGAAGCTTAAAGGAGGAATTCACGAGACAGCTTGATATTGTCCGCTTGCAGTACTAGCATTAGCTTCGCATCACACATGTTATTTTTCCCACCTTATTTCCCGCTCACACTTTTCTCATCCTAATTTTACAAGTTGCAAGTTACAAAACACACGCAAAGTGCTGACCGACACTGATCACTGGTGGGTGCCGTGTTCTCAGATCAATTCGGGTATTACACACAAATGTTAAACAGACCCGGGACCCGAGGTAATAGATTGGGACCCGACCCGGACCCGGCTGGCCATTTAAAATATAGACCCGAACCCGTATGGGTCCCGGGTCGGGTCCTCCGTGAAGACCTCTAGCTCGAACGGCATGAATCCAAAAGCATGGTCGCTACTAACATTTGCCTGCTAACCAATTATTTATCTTATAAAGAATGCTTTGTACCTCACTTGTGTCATAATATTCATGTACAAATGTTTAAAAAATGTTCCTTATGCAAACAACGTGCTTTGCCATTGCGCCGCCAGAGAAAGAGAATTCACTGACCGCGCACCGTAATTACTTTTGGGATCATTTTATTTTAAATGCAGATCATGTCATTTGAGACATAGCCATTGTGTTTCAAAATACAACAAAGACCATTTAAAATGTGTATTTAGCAATCTAGCGACTGGATATGAAACAGGCAACAGTAAATGATCCCAAATGGAACAACGGCGCGCTTTCTCCTATAGGCACTCCTGCCACTGCATGCGCTATTGCTATGCATCATTCTGTATGTGCATTCTCAGTTTAAATGCAGCGATCCAAAACAGTGAATCTACTCCTCATTCAGTCAAAACTTTGCTTCAAGAATGAGCCACACTGCTGACATGATCTAATCCCTAGCACACCCTCAGCACATGTGAGTTAACATACTCATCTTATCGGCAAGACATTTTTCATATTTCATATTCATATTTTTCATATCGGGCTGATGCCGATATTTACAATTAACGTCATTATCGGCCGATTCCGATATCAGTCCGATAATATCGTGCATCCCTAGCGCAAGTGCAACTGGCTCTTAAAGCAAATGGGAGATGAAACTCTGATTAGTTTAATGAATGTTATGCCCAAAACACACCCATGACTCATTAAGAGAATAGGGACAACCCTTTTAGACCATGCGCCGTGCGCCGACCATTTTTCCCCATTCTTAAGATAGCAAAAGTGCACTTGGACATGGCCTAAGTGCACCTGTGCCATGTACTTTAGACCATGTGCTTAGATCGTTAAAATAGGGCCCAATATGTTTTCAGGCTATTATTATTTTTACATTTTTACATTACATTTACTGATAAAATATACTGTTTGGGACCATTTTTATATTTTGCTTAAAATATGTATCTTCTAAAACAAACAAACAACATGCATAATGAAAATGATCTCTCATGATGAACAGAAAAAAAGTTAACTAGTAAAGTCAAGACACGTTTAGTTATATAGCACTTTCCACAATACAGATAGTTTCCAAGCAGCTTTACAGGTATAAACAAGAAAATATTGAATCAGTGATGCAAACAGAATTCAATTCTGCTGTAAAGCAGCTCTAAAAAGACAATAGTAAATAGTCGTTATTCAGCTAAAATCAGTTCAATGTTGATTCAGTTTGGTTCAAGTACATGTGTAAAGCCCATCAATTTAAAAGTGAGTTTAATTCATTTATAAAGCAGCTGTGGAGTAAACAGTGATCAGCTCTGTTCAGTTAACATGTTGTTTATTTGGCTTAATTCTATACATCTACATTACTTCTTAAAAAAAAAAAAAAAAAAAAAAAAAACTTGGAATGGAGTTGCATGGACAGTTGGACAGATGTTGGACAGATAAAACAAACTATTTCTGTCAGGGCCACTGTCATCAAACATAATGACAATTTATTTCAACAACATAATTCAGGAAAAAGTCTGACTGAGGAATATTAGAAGGCCAAGTCCTGACTGGGGATGAAAGAAGGAGCTGGGGATGGTGGACGGTAGTTAGCTCCTGAACACAGTGATTAGCTGCTGAATAATACTGAATGGACCTTATATAAGGAAGTAGTGGTTAGTGTTGTATTCCTATAGGTAGATGTGGATCAGCAGAAATGGCTTGAATGAAGCGTGTTTTTTATGCTTGTTATAGAGTGTGTGAGATGTCACGTGCACTACTGCTGGTGGCAACAGACCTCCACGGTGGCAGTCGACTACCATGGTGGCACGGTTGTCATTGCGACTGTCACGGCCCTATTGACATTGGCATACAGTTTGGTTTGGCAGTATAGTTCTGTTCTGGGCAGAAACTCACTGTCCATCCATGTAGCCTAGCATGTAAATTAGAGCAGGCGGAGTAGCTATTACCCCCTTAAGGTAAACAGAACAGCTGCTTTCAAACATTCCTGTGCATATTTTTTGTGAGCACTCTGTAAAGAGCATTGTGTTTTTACAACATATTTTTACAACATTGTAGCCAATGTTGAGCACCATTGCAGTGGTTAAGGTGTTTAATCAGAATTCACTCAGTATTGCTTTTCCTTGAAACTATGGAACTAGCACTTTCAAATGTATAATTCATTGTAATTAAAGCTATAGATTAAATAATATATATTCATTATTTGTATTTAGCAAATGTATTCACCCTAATTATTATGTAATCTTATTTCCCTTGTAGGCTAAATGATTGTGGCTTCACAGGCAAAAGCTGTTCAGCTCTGGCTCCAGTTCTTGGTTCAGATACCAGTCTGATAGAGCTGAACATGAGTAATAATAATCTGCAGGATTCAGGAGTGAAGCTGCTCTGCACAGGACTGGAAAATATTAAGTGTCATTTGGAGATACTGAGGTAATGACAACAAACAAAAACATAAGGTGAAAACCAGAGTTAAATAATGAACAAGTTTGTATGTTTTGGATAGAGATACTTTTATATTTATGTCTGCCGTATTGTTCTTTTTCTGATTTGGTCTGTCATTGATACTGTCCTAAGATGACGCATTGTTCTATACCATTTACAGAATGTGTTTGGTTATGTTCAAGGTAGGGTTAACATACATTAGGTGATTCGTTTGTGTCTATGATGATGCATATCTGTTTGTATATTTATTGGATGATATTGGATATAAAAAGCTAAGATAACAAGGCCCTATCATGCACCCGGCACAATTGTTGTTGTTGTTGTTGTTGTTGTTATTATTATTATTATTATTAAATACTTTATTAATTCTTCACAGGAGATTATATTGTTACAGCAGCAACCACAAGTTCAGTCCTTACACACAGACATATCTACCTGACTAAACGTATAACAATGAATCTTGAATGAACACATACCCCAAAAAAAAAAAAAATCACTAATAACAGCGCCCAATCCCCAGCACACTACCCCAAAAAAGAGAACACTGGCCACAACAGTCTTATAAAAAGTACACAGTAAAGGTTGACAAATATTAAAAGATCACAGCCTACTTAAAAAGTACAAAGACTTGCGTTGAATTCATACTAAAACATAGTGTACGGACAAAGCTGTAATTCTGCGTACGCACAAAAAAAAATCAGATGTATGAAACTCTGCGTACGCAGGATCCCACGCATATTGTCTTTGTACATCCCACTTAATGTGAAATTGGGCACACATGCACGAGCACAAAACCCCAACCGGTCTCCTCCCCCCAAATCAATACATTTTAATATGGTAATGAGTCCACTTTGCCAAAAGCAAGCAGCAAGAAGCAAAACTTGTGAATTGGAGTGAATTGGAGGTGCTACTATCCGAGGTAGAAACTAGAAATAATATTTTATTTCGAACTTTGTCCTCCGGAATTAATAACCAAAAAAAAAATAAATGAGTGGGAGACTTTGGCGGACGCCGTCAACGCGGTGGGATCTGAAACTTGCTCTGTAAATGAACTTAAAGAATGCTGTTAATATTAAGTGACTTGCATTGTCTGAACACTGTTGCCCGATTTTTCTCTATTTCGTCAACGAAAATTGTTTTAAAGTAACAGCTGAGCTGCTGCGTATTTCCATTCAAACACAGCATTTTTTAGTTTATGCATGAATGTGAGTTTTTAAACGAATCTGATTCAATTACCCATTCATAAAGACAGTCACTTGCTTCATTCCTGAATGAATCAGCCGTTCGAACGAATCAATTCAATGGACAATTCAGTGATAAAATCAGTGACTTGCTGCCACCAACTGGCAGTTGTACTTTCATTTTAAAGTATCTTTTCTGTTATTCAAATCATTTAATATTTCTATATTAAAAATTTTTGTATATAAAACATTAACCTCAACGTGAAGTTATGAATTTCGTTGCACTCATGTGACCACTGAGCCTCATTAAACCATCTGAAAATACACCTACAAGCCACCTCTGTAGTACATTTTTTTTTTTTTTTTTTAATACTGATTTCATTTAATTTGCAACTTATTCTTATTCTACTTGTTTTTATTCTGTTGTTTTAATTAGAATTATAAATATAATTTTTTGAATTTGACAAAAAATGACATTCTTTTAATGAAGTTAGAAAAATGCCATTACAAAGGTAAAAACTAAATTTCCTGTAAATCACTTTGAGTCAAATATTGTCTTGTAATGGGAAGGCTAATATTTGATCAGAATTAGATTTTTGATTAGAAGGTGCTCCTGAAATTTTTGAGAGAAAAAAAAAAATCTGGCTGAACCTGGTGAGATGGTCAGCCTGGTCAGGCCAGCCTGTTCGGTGACACTGTTCAGGACTTGGCTCAAGTAGTCCTGAGCAGTTCGTACGCAGATAAGAGTGCCCATAATAGGGCCGCGTTTTGCGTCTGCCTGCTCTGAAGGTGCCCCCGGTGGTCCCAATAGGACTTGCTCCACTCCCCTTCGGGGGCGTTGAGCTGGCCACACCAAAGGGGTGGCAGTCTGCCATCTGGGTTGCCTTGTAAAGAAAATGGGGCTTCCTGGAAGCAGGTTACCTGGGGATTGGAGGATTGCTCTCGGAATACCCTTGGGAAAGACAAGGGCATTCTCCACCGCTGCCGCCTCTGACCTATGGGTCAGTAGGTACCCACCCCTGCAATAAAAGAGCAATTTTCTCTGTGTCCTTGGGTGTCTTAACATGTTGGGTTTGTTGTGAGCGATGCAGGTCTTCCTCACACCTAGCCCAGCACATGGTCTCACCGTCTAGGCCGGGGATGCAGGATGCGTTGCTTCCTCGCACTCTAGCTGCGACAACGCGGGATCATGGATCAGGTAAGCGCTGCCTTTGCAGCCTGGCCCTACTTCGGGATGTTTGCTTTCCGGACTGAGCCATCCTTAAAAAAAAAAACAAAAAAAAAAAAACATAGAAGCTGTTTGTCCCACTGCAGGGGTGTTTATGCCGTCTCTATTATGCAGGCAGCAGCCCGGTTTCCAAAACTACCTAGCCTGTCTGCTGGTCAAGCTGGTCGGTCTATTCATCCTAAAAGAGCAGTGGGCCTCATCCATTCCTGGTTTTAAGTTCTGAATCGGTCCCCCCCTTTTGGGCTACCATTTGGGTGGCTAAAACGGAAACACATGTTTCTGCTTTCAGCACCAGATATGGGTGACAGCTTCGACCCGAAGGACGTGTGCTGTTATTTCTGGCCTGACGCAGAAATTTTTTCGGTCTGCTTCAGGGGTTAGATGTATCAGTACAGTTTTCCTCTTGGCTTTCCTGCTTTCGGAGTGATCTGTTCCCCCGCATTTTACAAACTCGCAGGGGGTGCCCGGCCCCATTTGGGAGTAGGGCACCTGGGTCCTCAACTATCTCGGCGACTGGGGTATGAATACTCCACTCGTGAGATCTGTTGGATGAATACAGGAACTTAGTGCCTTTGCACCTTAGCCATCAGGACTTCGGGTCAACTGGGAGAAGGGCGAATCTTAAGGAGAACTGACCTCCCTCTTTTCTCGGTGTGGAGTTGAATCCGATCGATTATGTCAGCTAAAGGGTTGGTTCTGACAAACTTTTAGAGGCTTCTTGGGCACATGGCAGCCGTAGCCGCGGTCTTGCCGCTCGGCTGTTCCATATGAGATCGCTTCAGCACTGACATTACAACCAGATCCTGAGATGCTCTTAGGCCAGGTGTTGAGCAGCTATTTTGCAAGCCTCTGACACAGGCTGGGGTGCCATTTGCAACGGGCTGGGGTGCCATTTGCAACAGGCAGGCAGTCTTGTGTTCCTGGAGAGGACCTTAACTGCAGCGACATTAGTTGCGCGAGTTGCTAGCAGTGCTTTTACCTCCGCCAGTTCCTACCGATGCTGTGGGGCAGGTACACGTTAGTCCATAGGACACCATAGGCGCGGTAGCGTACACCTACCCATGAGGTGGTCTATACTCCCGTTGCATGTTGCAACTCGCCCGCCATCTCCTCCTCTGGAGCCGTTCGCTTCGGAGAGCTAAATTGCGACCAGAAAAGGGGCACTCTCTCCGAGAATGGTGACTCCAACCCCTGTGTACTCCTGTTGCTTCCCTGAGTTCTCCCACGGCCGGTTCCTCCCGATCGAGCACTCAGCAGGCACGCGCTGGCACACAGCTGGATCTGGGGTCTACAATACACCTTTCTGCACAGACCTGTGCTAGGTCGAAGAAGAGCAGGTTCCGTTAGTGTGTCTTCTGGCCCACCCGAACCAGCAACCCTGCTGACACTCATGCTCCTCACGTCAGCCCTTCCCTGGGGGTTTCCCTAAGGAGAACTTTCTTCTCAGGAATGGGCACAGTTGGCACACGCATCCCGATCCGTGGACCTGTACGTCTGGCTTCTGGTTAGGATGCAGTAGACCTCACTGGCCTTTCCAGGCCATGATGTACGTTGTCACTCAGGCTAGAGCCCCCTCTATGAAGCTAGCATACGCTCTGAGGTGTGGTCTTTTCATTGTATGGTGCTCTTCTCGTTGAGGGGACCCCTTAAGATGCTCAGTCAGAGTGGCACTTCCTTCTTGCAGGAGAAGTTGGAGCAAAAGGATGTTCCCTCCACTTTGAATGTATTTATTGCGGCCATCATGGCATGCCAAGATGCTGTGTATGACTGCCCCTGGGAAGCATCACCTGGCCGTCAGGTTCCGGAGCGGTGCAGGGGGTCAAGTTCCCCTGGGCTGCACCTTTCCCCTCTTGGGAAATGTATCAATTCCTGGATAAATATACATATAAACCACTGTGATGTGCTGCTCATAATTGTCACACAGTAAAAATGCCCCTCCCTGCGCCCAAAACGGGTTGCCTGTGAATGAGAATCTGAAACAAGGACTGGTGGGTGTAATGTATTTAGTTTGACCTGTGACGACACAGGATGTGAAGCCCCTCCCGTGTAATTGTCACATACACACAGAGATGAGACCAGAAGCAGCGGGAAGTGAAAACAGTGGAATGTTTATTTACAGATTGGGATAAAACTGTCCTTGAAATGATGAGTAGATTGAAGTCTGAATGGAAGAGCAGAGAGGTAATAACATGAACTGGAGAATCTGTGGAGAAGGAGCATGGAGTCTGGAGCTAGCGAAGGGGTAGTGAACAATAGACCAGACAGTGGAGGACTGAGAGAGAGAGTCCTTTATAGGGAGTGGCTGATTGGGTGCAGGTGTGATTAATCAGAACTCCGGTGGAGGTGGCTGTGGTGAATGCCTGACAGTAATCAGAGATTCAATTGAGCTGGGGCCGACCGGGGCTGAGCCCCGGCACAAAGACTACAGGGCTCGACCTTAACACTTCATTAACGCTACATAAGTAACCAGATTAAAACATCAGTAATCAAAAATAACAAGGTAATCACTAAAATGGAAGTATTATTCAGATTTCTGTGTTTTTTTTTTTGTTTTTTTTTACATTTAGAGCAGTGGTGTAGTGCAGGGTATACACAGGTATAATGCATATACCCACTTCTTTGTCGGCTTTGCATATACCCACTTCTAAATCCCCTCTGATGTGCATCATTCAGAAGTTTCCTGCATTAGTCAAAATCACGACAGTCCACCACATGAATGGCTAATTCAATTACGTGTGAATAAATGCAAATGCATACATGTATAGGCAACTGTTGGTTGTTCAAAATATATCCTAGCCTATATGAAATACATGTGCACACTAATATGAAATCCATACCAAGGTTAGGGTTAGGGTGTGACTTAGTTGTGCTCGTACAGAGCGTGAACGGTCTGTACAAGCACAAGTCATGTAGTAAAGACACAGTGATGTGGTCAGGACCGTCTTCCTTTGAAATATGCTTAATAATTGCACCCGCGACAGCTCCGTCCCCCCCTCCCCAAATGCTGCCTATTCATACGTGCGCGAACATGACAGGGAGGCACGCAGACTGGTAAAATAATAATTAATTATTGATTACCAATTTGTACATCAGTACATTATAATGAAAACAATGCCATAAAATGGTATTGTTAAACCGGTGAAACCCTGTAAACTTTTCAATCCAAGGACGCAAATTAATGCATTCAAATAGTAAGTAAAATAGAAAACCTGACCGATTTTACTGATTTCAAAACTGACTGATTTCATCACTTATTTATATATATATATATATATATATATATATATATATATGTGTGTGTGTAGTGGCGGTCTGAGGAATTACACAACGCGGAAATGCAGTGAAAAGCCCCCAGAGGGTGGATTTTATTGAATTCAACAGAAGAAATAACTGGTGAAACAGGGGAGAAGTGCTCTATCGAAAGTGTGCTCCGTGCGCTGTTCTCAGTCTCCTTCGTGCTTGCAAGTGGTCGGTGATGTTGTCATGAGGAAGTGCGGCAATCAGTCACGGCTACTGTCTGCAGTGGGAAAGAGAGAGAAAAGTTAGCGGCTTACTCGGACGGAGAGCATTTTTCTCCCTTGGGCTTGGAGCGGTGTGCCTTTTTATGCCGTGGCTTAATGAGCTGCAGCCTTGACTGATCGGCCAGCGTTGATCGGGTGCAGCTGATTTGTGTCTGTTTCCAGGGCGACGCTGATGAGTGCTCGGGCGGCTTGTCACATTCCCCACAACCCCCCCCCAAGCGTTGCGCTGGACCTGGGACACAGTTTCGTTAAGCAGAACAGGGAACATAGGGGTGGGTGGGGAGTGTGCCCCGACAGACCTGCGAAAACTGACCACAGCCTGGAGAGTCCATCAGCATTGGCGTTGACAGACCCAGCCCGGTGTTCCACGGAGAAGTGGAAGTCCTGGAGCGCTAAGAACCACCACGCCACCCTGGCGTTGGTGTTCTTTGCTCTGGCCATCCACTGGAGTGGTGCGTGATCAGTCAGCAGGGTAAAGCAGCGGCCCAGCAGATAGTACCGGAGCTCCAGGACTGCCCACTTGATGGCTAGGGCCGTAGCGGGTTTCAGCTGATGTACATCATGGGGTGCTCCTCTCCACCCCGGACCTGGGAGAGCACTGCACCGAGGCCCGTGTCCGATGCATCTGTTTGTAGCAGGAAGGGGCAGTTGAAGTCGGGGGCTCGGAGGACGGGCTCTGTGGTCAGAGCGGTCTTGATGTCACGGAGCGCCTTGTCAAGCGTGGTGTTCCAGATGACCTTCTCCGGCTGCCCCTTCCTGGTCAGGTCTGTCAGGGGAGATGCTAAGGTGGAGAAGTTAGGGATAAAAAACCTGTAGTAACCCGCCAACCCCAAAAAGGCTCGTACCTGGGTCTTGGTGGTCGGACGGGGAGCCGACAGGATCGCCTCGACTTTCTTCTGTTGGGGCCGTATGAGACCTCGGCCCACCTGGAATCCCAGGTACTGAGCCTCGGCGAGGGCCAGATTACATTTTCGGGGGTTGGCGGTCAGTCCAGGCCTTCGGAGTTCCATCAGTACCCTCCACAGCCGCTCCAGATGGTCCGTCCAGGTCTCAGAGTGTATGACTACGTCGTCGAGGTAGGCGGCGGCGTAGGCTAGGTGGGGGCGGAGCAGGATGTCCATCATCCGCTGAAATGTGGCCAGAGCCCCATGGAGGCCGAAGTGGAGGGTCCAGTATTGCCAGTGGCCGCTTGGGGTAGAAAAGGCCGTCGTCTTCTTAGTGGTTTTTGCCAGTAGCCTTTTGTGAGGTCGAGAGTGGAGATGAACCGGGCCCTCCCCAGACATTCCAGCAGTTCGTCCACCCGGGGCATAGGGTAGCCGTCAAACTCTGAGACCTGGTTAAGGCAACGGAAGTCATTACAGAAGCGGAGGGTACCGTCTGGTTTTGGGACCATCACGATAGGGCTTGACCAGGCTCTGCGGGATGGCTCAATCACCCCTAACTTCAGCATCTCACCGATTTCATCCTCGATAGCCTGTCTCCGAGCCTCAGGGATCCGGTAGGGCCGTTGTCTGACAATGACTCCGGGGGGCGTGCGTATGTCGTGTTCGGTGACATTGGTCCGCCCTGTCTTCTGGGCGGCTGAGAGGTGTTCTCTAACATCGACAACCACGGGGTCGGTGTGGGCTAAGGCAGACAGCTGTTCCTGGGTCCCCACCCAGCGCTTCAGGAGGTTGACATGGTCGAGCTGTTCCTCTTGCCGTCGGCCGGGTTGACGGAGTCGGTAATTTACTGGGCCGACCCGCTCTATCATGGTGTAGGGACCTTGCCATGTCGCGAGGAATTTACAGGCGGCGGTGGGGACTAATGCCATGACCTTATCACCAGGCTGGAACTCCCGTGGCTGTGCCACCCGATTATAGAGCCGCTGTTGGGACTGTTGCGCCTTGACCATGTGTTCGCGGACTAATGGCATGACCTTCTCGATCCGCTCACGCATCTCCCTTACGTGTTCCACGACAGAGCGGAGAGGGGTCGGCTGCTGCTGCTCCCACGCTTCCCGAGCGATGTCCAAGAGACCTCTGGGCTGGCGGCCAAAGAGCAGTTCAAATGGCGTGAACCCTGTTGACGCTTGGGGAACCTCCCGAATCCCGAACAAGACGTAGGGGAGCATTAGGTCCTAGTCCCGTTTGTCTTCAGCCACCACACGGCGTAACATTTGTTTGAGTGTCTGGTTAAATCGTTCCACCAAGCCGTCGGTCTGTGGATGGTAGACAGTGGTGCGGAGTTGTTTTACTTGCAGCCACCGACAGAGGTCAGCCATTAGCCGCGACATAAAGGGGGTCCCTTGATCAGTCAGTATCTCTGCTGGGATGCCGCCTCGGGTGCAGAGTAAAAAAAGTTCCTTAGCGATGTTTTTCGCCATGGCTTTCCTTAGCGGGATGGCCTCTGGATACTGGGTGGCATAGTCAACGATCACCAGCACGTGCTCATGACCGCAGGCGGACTTGGGCAACGGCCCCACCAGATCCATCCCGATCCGCTCGAAGGGCACCTCGATGATAGGGAGCGGAATAAGTGGACTGGGGGGAGGTAACTTCGGGGACATCCGTTGACAGGTCGCGCATGCCTGGCAGAACCGCTTCACCTCGGCGTCGGGACCCGGCCAATGAAAGCGGTCTCGGATGCGCTGAATGATGTTGGTGGCTCCGAGGTGGCCAGCCATCGGGTGGGCATGGGCGAACTCTATCAGTGTTTCTGTCTTTGTTTTCGGTACGACCAGCAATTCCTTTACCTTCCCCCTCCACTGGGCGACACAGTACAACAGGCCGTTTCGGACAATGAAGTGCGGGAGAGGATGGGGCGCAGGATGGTGTTCATGGCCTTCGACGGTTCTTACTTGAGCCCAACAATGCTTTAAGCACTCGTCTTCATGTTGGGCCCTCGTGAACGATCCCCCTCCCCTGACCTGTTGAATCACATCGAAGAAGAGATTAGAATTTTGAGAGGGGGACTCACCATCTCTCCCGCTGTCTGAAGCTAGCAGGGCAGGGCGAAAGGTCCGTCTTCCTGTCCTGCGTTTTCGGCGGCTCCCGGCGGGGCCGGCTGGCTGTGTGGCGGCGGCGAGGAGTTGTTCAAATCCCGGACAGTCTCTTCCAAGGAGAACGGGGGCGGCCAGCTCCTTCAGAATTCTGACCTCGAGTTGCCATTCTCCTGGCCCGGCCGTGAGGGTAACATGACGAGCCGGAACCTGTTGAGTATCGCCATGCATGCAGGTGATGGGGAGCCGGGATTTTGAGTCCTTCCGCGGTGGCATGATGGCGGCTTTAACCAGGCTGACAGAAGTACCAGAGTTCAGGAGGGCGAGGGCGGGCCGTCCGTTTATTTTGACCTCTACTCGCGGCGCCCCTTGTGGTAATTCATGATGGAGGACACAGCCAGCCAGCCAGGCACGTGGTGGGGGTGTCGCGTCCTCGGTGGGCATTGGTTCGTCCGCCGGACCGGGAGCCGCTGGCCTGGGTACGGGTCGCGAGGTGCTCTCCGGCGGGCGTCGCTCCTGGACCACCCTCCGAGGGCATGACGGCACTCTCTCCCCAGCCTCGCGGTGGTGAGCCGCCTCTGCCAGCTCAATGGACTTAACAAGCTCGGTCAGGGTGGTAGGATTCCTCATTCCCACCACCCGCCTGGTGGACGGTGGGAGAGCTCGGAGTAAACGATCGATTGTGACGCGCTCCACTACCTACCCAGCAGTGGGGTTCCCGTCGAGGAGCCAATGTTGAGTGAGGCGAGCAAGTTCGGAGGCCTGGGCACGGGCTGGGCGGCGCGGTTGGTACTCCCACGAGTGAAATAGCTGGGCTTCGCTGATAGGGGAAAGCCCGAGCCATCCGAGGATCTCTCGTTTTAGCGCATCATAATCGTCCGAGAATTCTCTAGGAAAAGCAAAATATGCTCGTTGAGCTTCACCAGTCAGTAACGGCCCCAGCAACTGTGCCCACTTGCTTCGGTCCCAGCCCTCTCGGCCGGCGAGGGTCTCGAACATTTGTAGATACAGCTCGATGTCGTCGTGGCCCGTCAGTTTGGGCAACTTTCATGCAGTCTCTTTCATGCTTGCAAGTGGTCGGTGATGTTGTCGTGAGGAAGTGCGACGATCAGTCACGGCTACTCTCTGCAGTGGGAAAGAAAGAGAAAAGTTAGCAGCTTACTCGGACGAAGAGCGTTTTTCTCCCTTGGGCTTGGAGCGGTGTGCCGTTTTATGCCGTGGCTTAACGAGCTGCAGCCGTGACTGATCGGCCAGCGTTGATCGAGTGCAGCTGATTTGTGTCTGTTTCCAGGGCGACGCTGATGAGTGCTCGGGCGGCTTGTCACACTATATATGTATATACATATAATATAGACAGCCTGACACCATATAGAGCCCCTCCACATAAAAAATCCCAATTTAACCCCTGCATGTAATGTAATGCATGTGATAGTATGCAGCTACAAGTGATAGAGCAGAAATAAAAGTTTGTGAGTGTTCCAGTATTCCTGTCTGCTAGTGTCTCTACAAGCATGTGTGTTAAAGATAAGACATACAGAAACACTACAATGGCGACGAGGATACCAAGCGCGCAACCAATGCGATCTCAGCGTGTTTCAAGCGTTTGAAGAAAGCCTGCCTGTTGTGAGTGAGTGCACACAGCTGACATACAAAGCCATAGCCATGCAGTCAATAATGAATCATGCACCCGTCCAGCCGTTTGACACAGGAACGGACCCCAGTTCTTTAGGAACTCAGTGAAATAAGTGGATACAGAGTTTTGAAAACTTTATTGTTGCTATGAATATTACCGGCGATGCTAGAAAGCAAGCGCTTTTGCTGCACCTCGCTGGTGAACGTGTGCATGACATATATGACACATTTGCAGCAGAAGAAGATGGCTATGCAGAAACAAAAACAAAACTAAACTGCTATTTTTCTCCTAAAATATGCAGTACCTTGGTTATCAATTCAGAAAAGCTGTACTGCAACCTGGAGAAAAACTGGACGCGTATCAAACTAGACTCAGAATGCTTGCAAAACACTGCGAGTTTGCTGATATTGACTGTGAGATAAAGGCACAGTTGATACAAAGCTGTACTTGTACCAGACTTGACTTTAGAGGCTTTGCTAGATCATGGCAGAACACTAGAAATCTCTGAACAACAAGCTGCGGGAATAGAACAATGTAGCGGGTGCTGTCAATGCATTATATCATGATCATAAGCAGCAGAGTGACTTCAATACCACCAGCAGACCAATGTCTAACACTCAGTGCAGAAACTGTGGGGGAAAATATCCACATCAAGGTGTTTGTCCTGCTAAAGGAAAAGAATGCAGAGCGTGTGGAAAGTTAAATCACTATAAAATAGTGTATCGGTCCAGCACTAAGAAACCCTCTCTGCAAGTTAAACGCAATGACCCTCCCCATCATAAACAATGGGCTCTCTGCTCTCACAATGCTCTGCCTATCATTGGTGTATTCCAGTGCAATGTTCAAGAATCACATAGCACTACAGAGACCAAGTTCTGTGTTCTTCAGCATGATGGGCACACCCTTCTAAACTATGGAACGGCACAAGAGCTTGGACTGATAAATATCACCAGTGATGTTAATTATACGAACACCGCCCACACAGTAGCTGATGAACCGGTTGAAAGCTATCCAGAACTGTTCAAAGGAATAGGAAAACTCAAAAACTTCCAAGTGAAGCTGCATATCAATCCTGATGTCCAACCTACTTGTTAGCCACATAGGCGAGTACCATTTCATATTTGACAGAAAGTGGAAGCTGAGTTACAAAAGCTGGCAAACAATGACATAATAGAAACTGTAACAGGTCCAACACCATGGATTTCTCCGATTGTAACTCCACCCAAGCCAAAAGATACTGATAAAGTCAGAATATGTGTTGACATGCACCAGGCTAATACAGCCATACAACGTGAGCGTCATATAACACCCACTATTGACGATGTCATACAATAGCTGAATGGCGCAAAAGTCTTCTCAAAACTTGATCTCAGGGCTGGTTACCATCAGCTGGAACTTCACCCAAAGAGCCGATACATTACTTCATGTACCACACATCTGTGACTAAGGAGATACAAACGCCTACATTTTGGCATATCTTCTGCAGCAGAGGTGTTCCAGAATGCCATAGCACAAACACTGCAAGGCATAAAAGGAGTAAAAAACCTCAGTGATGATATCATCGTGTACAGCGTCTCACAAAGAGCACACGGTGAAGCTCTTCGGGTTGTTTTTCAAAGACTAAAGGACAGTGGTCTTGCACATAATTGTGAAAAGTGTGAGTTTAACAAGCACAGATATGAGTTCTATGGATTTATCTTTTCTGCCTGTGGTATCTCAGCAGATCCAAAAAAGGTTGCAGCCATACTACAAGCATGTGAGCCCAAAGATCCTAGGAAAATCCGAAGCCTACTCGGCATGGCAAACTACTGTTCACGGTTTATACAGGACTTTTCGACGATCAGTGCACCTCTTCGAGAACTGACTAAAAAAGGCACACCATGGCAAACTTACTGTTTGAACGCATTCGTTTACTGGATCCTTGGACTGAAAAGTTTACAGGTGTTTAATGGTTTAAGAAATATCTGATCTTAAAAACCTCTTCACACAAAACACACAACTTTTATTTAATGATAAAGCGATTGTTGAGGCAAAATGTACCTCGCTAAGCTGCTACTTAACGTTCGTTAATCATTCACAGAATAAAACTCTGTATAGCGACCGTTCAAATATTGCGTTAAACAGTGGCTCTAAACCACAACTTATTAAAAATAAAGGTAAATAATCATATTATTATATGAACTTACCTTCAACTTACAATCTTGCTTGGTGTGAGTTGCATGACCACCTGATGAGGAGACCATTGAAGAATCCAGAAAGTTCGATTTTTAGAGCGTAAATGAATATATTAGGATTATTCTAAGGGCACTGTTTCGAGAGGGGGCCCTACGTGATTCTACTGAGGGGGAACCCTTCGGTCACTTTTGACAAAAAAAATTAAAATTTTGAAAGTTGCAGCTTTATTGGAATGGTACAAAACTTGGTGACTGAGGGCATGATTCGAAAGGCTAAGTGGTGGTAAAAAAAATAAAAATAAAAATATGAAAATGAAAATGTGGTTCTTGTGGTAAAAAATGACAGCCATCAAAAATAAATGGGAAATAGGGAAAAATTTAAAATATATATTTATATTAAAAAAAGTACAATATACAAATCAGTCACAATGCAGAAAACATCCATAGCAGTGAAGAGGTGAAAATACACACACACACACACTGGCATTACTATCATTATAGATATATAAATGTGTATATATAGATATAGATGTAATGGTTTTTATACTGTAAAACTGTATCTTTTATCCCCTTACCCCAACCCCAACATGCCCTGAAATCGCCTGATTTAGAAGCCTTGCCCCTAGAGTTTACGACACTGAGAAATGAAACCCAGCCAAAAAGAGGAAGTAAACTCATAAAAGACCAATTGATCTTACTCTAAAAACACCCTTTAACCTTATATTTGCAAACAATAGCGTTAATTTATACAGCATGTATAATAAACACCAATAAATATAACAAAACATAAACATTATAGCCTATTTAGTTCTCATTAATCCACAACAAACCCTTTTGAACAGTATTATAGAACAATGAATATAGAATGATGAGTAGCTATAACATTTTTAAATTTTATATTAAACCATAAAGTAAAACACAAATACAAATGTCGAGCTAAAATAAATAAATGAGTAAAGCGAAACTAAATGGCATTGTCACTCACTTAACCCTCTCTCATGGACATGCAAATGTTTACATTTGTTTGCCATTTGGTTGCTAAACTATTATCTATGATGTTGCTGAAATGCAAAATAAAAAATAAAACTATTTAGGCGTAAAAAACAAACAAAGTACTATTGTCCATGATGTAAACAAGTCTGTGTACATCACATTTGTTCCAATATCTACGTAAATCATCCTTCACATGCACAAAAATGCTTATTTTGGAGCTGCATGCTGTTTTTAAAGTGGACCTTTTAAACTGAGCAGTGTAACTTTCACGTTTGGTTGATTGCATTTTAGTTTGATTAATGGGTGAAATGACAAGTTAGCAACGCTGAATGTATGCGCGTGAGGCACCTGCACGATCAGTTACATTTAATAAAGTAAAGATATAATGAATAAAATGCATTAATGCATAATAAATGTGTCACAAACATGAAAGTGGCCTATACTTGTCGCAGAGTTTTTTTTTTTTTCTTTTGTTAATCTGTTAATCATTTAAGATAAATATTTTGTGTGGACTAGCCCTATTTATTTTATTCCTTTTGTAATTTTTGTTTTTCTCCGTTCGTGCAGCAGGTGGGTGATGCGATGATGTGTGAATCCATATGGTCTGTTGTTTATGCTGCTATTTGCACATATAAATCTAATGCCCTAAAAAAAAAAAAAAAAAAAAGCTTTGTTGGTTGGCCAGGAAAATAATCTAAATTAACAAAATGCTGTCATTATACAATTCTCAGAAATTCTCTTTGCTGCACGAAAATTCAGGCTAACCCAAAAAGTGCCACCGCTCACATCCATATTGATAAATTCCAAGTTTTGCATAGAAACGACCGTACGCCCAATTTTCTGTCGTACGTTCTATACAGAAATGAGGCCCCATGAGTGCAAAGCAGACTCAACTATACACACACCAACAGTCAAAGACTCAAATAAGAGGTTGAAATCAGATCAGAGCCAGATGAATTGAGCTCTGATAAAGAATTGATGTTAATTTTTCTTGTCTAAATACATCAAGCCCCTGTTGAAGCATCTTTGAGACGTTGCCACAGTTCTTCTGGATTTAGTCTGTCTCAGTTTGTTCTGTTTCTTCATGTCATTCCAGACAGACTGAATTATGATGAGATCAGATCTCTGTCTGGAGCACTGGCTGTTGTCAGACTCCTTGTGCAAACAGAAATCTTACTGGAATGTTACAATTAATGGCAAAATGAATGTTTGGAAATGTAAACTGATATTTCCTACTGACACACTACAGCAAAAGATAGAAATAACTGAAGGCCTAAGACTTTTGCATAGTACTATATGGAACAAAAATATATGACATTGATTTTACTGAAAAGGAAAAAAGTTACATTTCAGGTGTTCAGTCTCTTTTGACCATGAAGAGCACAAATGTACCTCACAAATGAGGAGCATCAGAAGGTTAAAAAAAGGTTTGAAAGTGACTGTAAGCTGGAGATACTAAAGTGAATTGATGTCTAACAATTTAAAGTTCTTTTTTTTTTTTTTTGTTTGAATTGATATTCAATTGCCAGATTTTGCTTTGCAGTTTTAGTTCATTTGTATAAGGAATAAAATATAATTATGTTAGGGATTTACATTGTTTACATTATTTGTTTCTAAAATAACTGATTAATCATCCGAATGTGACATTCTGGTTCTAGACTTTCAGACTGCAGTATCACTGAAGAAGGTTATAAAGCTCTGGCTTCAGCTCTGAGATCAAACCCTTCACACCTGATAGAGCTGGATCTCACAGGAAATGATCCTGGACAATCAGGAATGAAGGAGCTCAATGATTTACTACAGGATCCAAACTGTCAACTCAAGACACTGAGGTAAGAGATAATGCTATAACGCAAAATAAAGGTATTTTGCCTTTGTGTGGCAGTATATTTATTATACATACGTTATCGCTTTAACATATCCATGTCCATACATCCAAATTCTCTTGCATAATTTGTATATAGCATATTTGAACTTGCATTACATTGTCTACTGTGTATTGTCTTTCACATATTTATTCTAATCACTCGTTTGTCTTTTCATACATTTATCCTAATTACTTGTTTATGTTTATGTTTGTTATCTGTGTCTTGTCACTTGTGATCCTGTCTGTGCACTAGAAGCTTCTGTCACCAAGACAGATTCCTTGTGTGTGTGTGTGTGTGTGTAAGCACACTTGGCAATAAAGCTCTTTCTAAATGATATGCAGGCAGTTTATTTATAAAAATATTTCATTAATACAGTTTATAAATCCATCCCTTTCACAGTGTTTCAGAGTCAGATGTTGCTTTTCACCAAGTTTATTTTATATCTTCTCTTCTGCAGGTTTTTGGGTCCTGCTGCAGATGAAGCCTGTCAGTTTCTAACTGGAATTGTGGGTAAAAACCCGTTACTCCTGAGAGAGCTGAATCTGAGTGAACATGAACTAGGAGACACACGAGTGAATCAGATCGCTGCTCTACTGCAGGATAAACACTGTCAACTCAACACACTGATGTACGTTTTTCATTGATAAAAAGACACTTTTAAATTCTTGCTGCTGGGTGTTTTTTATGTGTCTTGTATTAGAGATTGCTAAATGAAAAAACATATATGACTTTTGTAATGTGATTGTCATCATCATCATCATTATCACCAGTATTTGTCAACTGTCAGTTAACCCTTGTATGGTGTTCGGGTCTGTGGGACCCATTTTCACTTTTTGTCAAAAGAAAAATGATACGCAAAATTATTTTTTCAAGCTCATTGGCCTTGGCTCATTTTCTGTAAAGAACATATATCAGAACAAATTTTCAATGACCGCTCACTGTACCCCCCAACCCCCCCTACACACTTATATCACACACAGGATGTTCGGGTCCACTGGACCCGGGACTAATAAAAGAGTGGACATTTTAGGTCCTGTGTAACTTCAGTCTGTCCCCCTATTGTCTGGGCCTGCTTTTAGTATGTGTGTTTATGTGTGTGTATGTGTGAGTATGTGTAAGAAAGAGAGTGTGAGTGTAAGTGTGAGTTGTGCTTCTGCCCCTGCCATTCCCGCACAAGGCTGTAGCACTTTAATTCATAAATGTGATCTAAC
Source organism: Labeo rohita (assembly GCF_022985175.1). Taxonomy (NCBI): domain Eukaryota; kingdom Metazoa; phylum Chordata; class Actinopteri; order Cypriniformes; family Cyprinidae; genus Labeo; species Labeo rohita. The sequence goes on along the minus strand of NW_026129634.1, from coordinate 448,706 downwards.
AAAGGAAAAGGGCAAATATCAGCCAAACATTCTGTTTATATTGATTGTAATTGGGATGAAGTAAACATCTGTTGAGTATTTTAACATAATTTTTTAAATTGTGTTGAATTAAAAACCCAAAAATGCAGCGGGTCCACCAGACCCACGAACACTGGCTGAGTAACAAAAATATGAACACCATACAAGGGTTAAAACATAATGTAAAACATAAACCATATATGTAATTTCCAATTAATAACAATAAGTATGCAGCTGTGTACGACATATATGCTGCTATAACTGAAAATGTTGCCAGTAATCGTCACACTAAGGGACAGCAAAGACCTCCTCAAAGAATACAAACTTTATAAGAATAAGAGAGGAAGGTGGAGAACAAATTAATAAATTATGATTTTTTTAAACACAGATTACAGTACTGGTATCTTTACTATTGAAAGTTAGGTATTTGAATATATTGCAAACTTACAAAATAATAATTTGTGTGTGAATAGGCTACCCCATCTCATTTTGGATAAGAACAAAACGTCAGGTCATATTTAAATCTAGATTTATTCGCACTTGCCCATGGAAACCTATGTGAACACACTTGAGTTGGACAAAAAAGCGCAAGGGGTGAATTTTCATTTTATTAAAAAAATTGCACACCCATTAGGACAGGTTAGATTCCTCCGTTTCCCCTTCATGCAAGCTCCTTACCAATTAAACTCCTCTCTTTTCCTCCTCCTGCCTGTCCATTTGGCCCGCAGAGCAAACCTGTTCTTGATAACACTGCTGTGTACATTTCTGAATTTCTTACGACGGGGCACATTCCGCTTCCAAATTTTTAGGCTACTTTTCAGTGAGACTTCTAGCACCACAGTTTCGCTTTAGGCTGTACATTTTGAGAGACTGAGAGGAAGGTGAAGTGATATTTACATATGCAAAGCAAGATCCCTTATCGCTCTGTCTATATAGTGCTTTGTGATGGGCCACTGTCCCTGCAAAAGTGTGTCGGTCCACCAAGAAAATGCCCGGTATGCCAGATTACCAGTCCAGCACTGCTGTCAGCTAAAACATACTGCTAAATATTAAGATTAAAACTGAATTGTGTTTTCTCTTTATGCAGTCTGAGTAACAACTGTATCACAGAAGGAGGTTGTCATGTTCTGGCTGCAGCTCTAAATTCGAACCCTTCAAATCTGACAGAGCTGGATCTGAGTGAGAATAAACTAGGAAACCCAGGAATGAAGATCATCTTGACTCTGTTTGAAAATGTACAGTGTAGACTGGAAAAGCTAAAGTAAGTATTTTAAAAGTGTATCCCATTAATTACCCAGACTGTAGTGACCCACCACAATTTCATACATTTGAAAATATTTTTACACTTGTCATCAGGACTGAACAATTAATCAAAATAAACCTGAAATTGTGATGTGACTTAGTATAATTATCAAATCACAAAAGGCTGAAATTTAATTGAATTTATAGTCTGCTGTGCCAAATATTTAAAGTGCCCCTATTATGGATTATAAAAGGTTCATATTTTGTTTTTGGGAGTCAACAAGTTTACATGCATGCAAGGTCAAAAAACACTTTTATTGTCTTATAATTTGCATTTCTTTTGACCTTATTTGCTCAACGACTCCCAAACGGTTCGTTGAAACGAATCATTTGTCCAAACCACTCCTTTGCATGACACTAATCTGTGGTGATTGGTTCCATGACCCAGTCTTTTGTGATTGGTTTAACGTTACTGCTTGCAGCGAATTTCAAACACGGAATGCCCATCACCGTTACTCTATCCCACAACTCGGTGGTAAACAACACCCAAACAGCCATAGTATATGTGTCAGCCCAACGCAGAAACGTATTGATAAAGCACTGCAGCTTGTACACCAACGTATTGTTCTATTCTTTATCAGAACTTCAAGTAATAACAACGACAAACATTCACTATTCATCAACACATTTCTAGACAATAGAGAGTGAACAGATAAAGCTGTCAGCCGGTTAGTCAGAGACCTACGAGCTGCGCAGAGCGAACACAACTAAATGCGTATTTTGCATGATACAGAGTAACCTTACATGAGAGCAACAAGTTTTAAAGGATTACTCCACTTTCAGAATAAAAAATTCCTGATAATTTACTCACCCCCATATCATGCAGGACATAACACACAACTACGTATTTTGAACGATCGCTAGAAAATACAACCATCAATTATTAATCACACTTACAGGTAGAGGTTCAGAAGAGCAAGCTGGTCCAAATAAACTGTGCACTGATCCATCTTTTAAGAGCAAGCCTTTGGTAAATCTCGCATTGTATTTAGGATACAGCGTCTTCTCGACATGATGTAAACCACATGGAAATTTGACTGTGTTTGTGGGCGGGCAAGTTGATCGTGACGTAGAACGTGGGCAGACATTATGCAAATGTGTTACTTCGTGATGTATGGTCGTAACAGAAAAAGATTCGAATTCCTGACGACTCGTTTAGGCAATTGTGAACTGACTCTTTTTTTTTTTTTTTTTTTTTTTGATAGACAGTAACTTTTATGTATCGTGCACTGTCGGCTTCACAACTTTTCAGATAGTTTATGTTCACATACAGGTACATGACACACTGCATGAAAGGTTACATTTGAAAAGGCATGATAGGAGCACTTTAAAAGCTTAAAAATGCTGCTGGAGACAAGGCCTCGATTTGGCTTTTTTAAAGGATGACAGTGGAGTTCACTACACAGATTTTTGTGAGGAATCAGCTAATCACTTTATCATTTGACAGTCTCTCCGTTAATCTTTAACATGTTTGTATCTCCAAACAAAATTTGACTGTCGTAAAACTGAAAGCATTTAATGATTCAGAATCAGATTTAATATGAAATATATTTTAATCTAAGATGTGATTTTGGTATTTTTTTTTTTTTTTCCTGGGATGTTTGTTGTGGCTTTTAAAAGTTCTGAATGGCTGTTGAATAAAAAATAAAAATAAGAAATAAAATTGGCTGGTGAGTGAGTTATTTTGAGCTTATAACACGAATTTGGAAGGTTCGCTTAATTTTACATTCATGTTAAGACAAAAAATATTACAATAGTAAATTTCATCCATCCTTCAAAACTGAAATCCTTTTCCAAGCTGCTTGTTCTGTGTAGCGTTGTAAGTATGATGTAGGCTTAAGTATTGTACTGTAAAATACAAAATATTATAATTATAATTTTTTTTTCACAGTAGAATTATGATATCAAATTAAAAAAGAAATAATAATTTCACAGTAATTATCATGAAAATCTATAATAAAAGTAGTAGCTAAAGCTGCTACTTGTGTATTTGTATGTGTAACTTAATTAGTTTTGTACTCTCTTCTACAGGTTAAAGTGCATCAGTATTACAGATGAAGGTTGTGCTGCTCTGGCATCAGCGTTTCATTCAAACCTCAGAGAGCTGGATCTGAGCAGGAATCAAATAGGAGACTCTGGAGTGACAGAAATCTCCAGTCTGCTGAGAAATTCACAGTGCACACTACAGATACTCAGGTCTGAATTTGGTTAATCTAAACATGAATCAATGCAAAGCTCCAGCTGGTCTGTAAACTGGCACTGTGTCACAAGCAATGGGTCAGTAAAGATAAATTGGTGTGTTGGTGTAGATACATTTATAAAATGTAATAAAAATGTATAAAATTGAGAAACAGATTGCTTTTTTAAGATGATGGAAAATGTTAATATCCTAATGGTGTAATAAATGCTAATGAAGTCTTTTAATGTATATGTGTGTGTGTGTGTGTGTGTGTGTGTTTCTATAGAATTTCAGACTGCAGTATCACTGAAGAAGGTTATAAAGCTCTGGCTTCAGCTCTGAGATCAAACCCTTCACACCTGATAGAGCTGGATCTCACAGGAAATGATCCTGGACAATCAGGAGTGAAGGAGCTCAGTGATTTACTACTGGATCCAAACTGTCAACTCAAGACATTGAGGTAAGATGAGATAAAGTAATACAAAATAAATTATATGTAGGTGAACTTCTTCTTTTTGAGGTGAGAAATGATGCTATAATGCAAAATAAATAATATGCAGGCAGTTTATTTCTAAAACAATATTGCATTAATACAGTTTGTAAATCCACCCCTTTCACAGTGTTTTAGAGTCAGATGTTGTTTTTCACCAAGTTTATTTTATTATTTATGAAATTAAGGTTCTTCATCTTCTCTTCTGCAGGTTTTTGGGTCCTGCTGCAGATGAAGCCTGTCAGTTTCTAACTGGAATTGTGGGTAAAAACCCATTACTCCTGAGAGAACTGAATCTGAGTGGATGTGAACTAGGAGACACACGAGTGAATCAGATCGCTGCTCTACTGCAGGATAAACACTGTCAACTCAACACACTGATGTACGTCTTTTTCATTGATAAAAAGACACTTTTAAATTTCTTGCTGCTGGGTGTTTTTTATGTGTATAAGAGATTGCTGATTGAAAAACCATATGTGACTTTTGTTATGTGGTTGTCATCACCATCATCGTCAACTGTCAGTTAAAACATACTGCTAAATATTAAGATTAAAACTGAACTGTTTTCTCTTTATGCAGTCTGAATAACAACTGTATCACAGAAGGAGGTTGTCATGTTCTGGCTGCAGCTCTAAATTCAAACCCTTCAAATCTGACAGAGCTGGATCTGAGTGAGAATAAACTAGGAAACCCAGGAATGAAGATCATCACAACTCTGTTTGAAAATGTACAGTGTAGACTGGAAAAGCTAAAGTAAGTATTTTAAAAGTGTATCCCATTACAGTTTTTTCTCAATCGGTTTGACACATTTCTCTGGTCAGGTCACTGTTCTCAAAACAGTCAACACAGTGAGCTGAACACTTTGTATTTGTCCTAAACAGATTGTACCTTTTCATTCATTTAATACAATTCTTACAATTAATCTTATCAATCTCAAATAAAATAAATAAAAACAGGGAGAGGGGGGGATAAAGAAAGTAAAGAAAGAGGTGTAAGTGTATAAGGTGGAGCAGAAAGGAAGATGAGAGGTGGAGGGAGAAAAGAGTTACTATGTTAAAAAAGAAGTGTAAAGTGTTGTACTATGATTGTTGTTGATAGTACAGATTTTTTGTCATCCTGGGACAACTTCTGTAAATTCGAGTTTGAGATCATTCAGGTGGACAGTTAAGATTATTTTGAATGGAAGAGGAGCATTATTAGACATGGTGGTCCAGAACAACGCCACCAGCCACAAAAGAAGCGGCCTGTGGAGATGTTGAGATAGGAGCTTATCAAGCATGGATTCAACAGGGTCATAAAAATTCTGTCATAATCTATTATTACCTGTCATTTTAATTTTAATTTTCATATTTTAATTATAATAACACATGTAATTGCTTTTATTTTTGTTCACATTTTCATTGTTCGTCATGATGAATCAATATCGATTCTTAAATCCCAATCGATCTTTTTGGCTATGCTGTTTTCAGCTGATGAATGAACAGTTCACAGTGTCCCTTCCTTCCAATAAATCGCAATAGGCTAAGCTTTGTGTTACTTTTGATGTGAATTAAAGTAAATAAGTACGGTTTTAGCACTCTTTAATGTGGCATGATAGACCGTTGTAGCTTCTGTGTACCTGCCTGTGCGTAATCAAATGCATAGCAAAAGATTCGTGACAGTTTCGTTTTTGTTCTGTATCCCCTGCTCTGCTACCAGACTGACAGGCAGTCGTCACCAAATATATATATATATATATATATATATATATATATAAAATTCATATATACTTCAGTATTCTTGGAGGGATCATGTCTGGGCCTGGAGATTTATGACAATTAATGGAGGACAGTCTTCTATACACTTTGCATTCTGAGATAGTAGGCGAAAGTAGGGATAGGAGGTAAGAAGGTAAATCTGCATACTTAAGGGGCGGGAGAGATTGGGACACCTTGACTAACTTTGTGTTGATTACATTAGCAGTTGTCACAAAATCTTGGGGGTTATTTCCCGGAACTTCAATTCGATCTGCCTATTTCACAGATCCACACATTGATTTAATTCTGCCATGCCAAGCCGTCAGACTACCTATTATTTTACCTTCCACTCTGGATTTGTAGGAGAATTTTTTTTTTTGCCACACGTATTTCACTTTGGACTTTGTTTCTGTAGAACATTGATAGAGCACTTGATTTCTCAGTCTTGAAGTCTTTTTGTCTCAGGCAGATTAATCGCTTAATCTTTGGAGTGATCCATTGTTTGTCCGAGGGATACATTTTTACTGTATTCATTGGAAAATGTCGGTCAATTTCAGGCAATATAGTATTATAAAAAGCATTATTTTTTCATTAGTACCTGTTAATTCATTTACATCCTACCATGATTAAGTAGTAATCCATCTCCCAAACACACACTGAGGGGATCTTACTTGTGCTTTGGGACTCCACAGGACGCAATTGTGATCCAATGAACTAACGGGGGAGAATATCTTGTACACTGATTTCATGTTAATGATAATCATATCAAGAATCGCTTCACCTCTAGTGTTATTCTGGACAACCTTGCAGAGTTTGTTATCCGAACAGATATCCTGAACTCTGAAATAATTAAAATCTCCAAGTATGATAAGACCAATATCTGGATACTTAATACAAAGCAGATCAGATGAAGCTATTAAATGCTCGATGAGTTAGTCCTGATTGGATGATTGTGGCAGTGAATGCACTACACACACAGCAATAGCAGATATATGCCGTGGAAGTCTCGACAGTCTTAATTTCACCCACAGACATTCAAGGTGGTTGGGAACGCTAATACAGGTTAAAGGATAAGATGGGACACTTTCTTTGATATACAATGTGACTCCTCCACCTCGACGTATAGTTCGACATTTAGAAAATAAAGTGTATCCATCAATACCCAACATCCACATGGTTTTCCAATAAAATAGCTTGAAACTCATCAACTCAACTCATTTTAACTTTTAAATTAGACAAAAACGAATAGAATAGAATAGTGCTAGTATCGATTAGTCAGGTGCTGGCAAAAAAAAATATGCGTCTTCAGACGTTTTTTGAAAATGGCTAAAGACTCGATTTCGAGCTGGTCGTTCCACCAGCTGGGAACAGTCAAGAAAAATGTATGAGAAAGTGATTTTGTGCCTCTTTGCGATGACACCACGAGGCATTGTTCATTTGCAAAACGCAAGCTTCTGGAGGGCACATAAGTCTGAACTGGAGAGTTTAAGTAAATTAGTGCAGTGCCAGTGAATGTCTTGTAGGCAAACACCTGTACCTTGAATTTGATGTGACTGCCTATTGGCTGCAAGTGCAAATTGATGAAGAGGGGTGTGACATGCGCTTTCTATGGCTCATTAAAGACCACACTCACTGCTGCATTCTGAATCAGTTGCAGAGGCTTGATAGTGCATGCAGGAAGGCCCGCCAAGAGCGCATTACAATAGTCCAGTCTGGAGAGAACAAGAGACTGGACGAGGATTTGTGCAGCCTGCTCTGATAGGAACAACTGAAACAATTCCAAGGCTGACTGTCCTGGAAGGAGCTATGGTTGATGAACCTAGCTGTATAGAGAAGTTGTGATAAAGTGCTGGGTTGGCTGAGATCATGAGCAGTTCTGTCCTAGCAAGGATGAGTTGGAGGTTGTGATCAGAAATGTCTGTCAGACAGGCTGCAATGTGAACAGGTACCGTCGGATCATCTGGTTGGAATGAGAAGTAGAATTGAGTGTCATCAGCATAGCAGTAATAGGAAAAGCCATGCTTCTGACTGACAGAACCTAACGAGAACTTAACGATGACATGTAGATGGAGAAGAGAAGTGTTCCATGCACTGAGCCTTTTGGAACCCCCGTAACAAGAAGTTGTGACTTAGAAGCCTCGCCGCTCCAAGACACCTTGAAGGACCTACAGTACCTGAGGTAAGACATGAACCACTGGAGTGTGGTTCCTGAGACGCCTATCTCCATGAGGGTGGACAGGAGGATCTGGTGATTAACAGTGTCAAAAGCAGCAGACAGGTCCTGAGGATTTGGAAGCTGCTCTTGTTAGTCTTCAGTAACTGAGAGCAGAGCAGTCTCAGTTGAGTGGCCACTTTTTGAAGCCAGATTGATAGTTCTAGGAGGTCATTCTGTCTGGTCGTTCTGCAAGACACAGAGAGTTGGTTGAACACAACTCACTCAAGTGTCTTGAATGGAATGAATGGAAGAAGGAATACTTGTCTGTAGTTTTCTAAATGTGCTGGATTTAGAGAGGGTTTCCTAAGCAGTGGTGTTATTAGAGCGTACTTAAATGCTGTGGGAAGTGTGCCAGTGTGGAGAGAAGTGATTATGTGAGTGAGCGCAGGTATAACTGAAGAAGAAATGGCTTGAAAAAGGTGAGTACGGATAGGATCTAGTGGACAGGTTGGAGGATGATTAAGAAAGGATAAGTTTGAAAACATCACTGAGAGTGAAGAGAAAGAGGAGAGGGAGTGTGTATTTGTTATGAAGTTTGTGTCCGTATGTGGTGTGAAGAATTGGCTGCTGGTGTGTGTTGTTTTATTTATGAAGAATGTTGCGAAGTCTTCAGTTTTGAGAGTTGATGTAGGAGGGAGAGGAGGAAGACAAAGAAGAGGAGAAAGTTTTCAAAAGTGTGCGAAAGTCAAGACAATTGTTAATTTTGTTGTTGTAGTATGTTGTTTTAGCAGTGGAGACATTTGCAGAGATGGAAAAGAGGAGTGACTGATAAACACGAAAGTCAGTAGAGGTTTGTGATTTGCTCCCCTTCCTCTCTGCAGCCCTGAGTTTAGAGCGATGTCCATGGAGAACATCAGCCATTTCAGGAATTTTCTCCATATAGTGAACTTCTATGGTGCCCGTGAGTTTGAACTTCCAAAATGCAGTTGAAATGCAGCTTCAAAGGGCTCTAAAAGATCCCAGCCGAGGAAGAAGAGTCTTTTCTAGCGAAACGATTGGTTATTTGTTTATTTATTTATTTATTTTAATTACAATTATAATAAATGCTAATGAAGTCTTTTAATGTGTGTGTGTGTGTGTGTTTTGTCTTTCTGTAGACTTTCAGACTGCAGTATCACTGAAGAAGGTTATAAAGCTCTGGCTTCAACTTTGAGATCAAACCCTTCACACCTGATAGAGCTGGATCTCACAGGAAATGATCCTGGACAATCAGGAGTGAAGGCGCTCAATGATTTACTACAGGATCCAAACTGTCAACTCAAGACACTGAGGTAAGATGAGATGAAGTAAAACAAAATAAAAGTTATGTCGGTGAACTTTTTTTTTTTTTTTTTTTTACTTATATAATATGTTGAACAAGCTGTTGCTGCATCAAAGTTAACAAAGAAAAAACAACATAGGCTTAAGCAGTATTTTATATGTTGCCGATTGTATAAAGGTGAATTGAATCCTGCTTCATCTCCTCTTCTGCAGGTTTTTGGGTCCTGCTGCAGATGAAGCCTGTCAGTTTCTAACTGGAATTATGGGTAAAAACCTGTTACTCCTGAGAGAGCTGAATCTGAGTGAACATGAACTAGGAGACACACAAGTGAATCAGATCGCTGCTCTACTGCAGGATAAACACTGTCAACTCAACACACTGATGTACGTTTTTTTCATTGTTACAAGGACACACTTCAGATTCTTGCTGCTGGGTGATATTTTTTTTTATTTTATTTTTTTATGTGTCTTGTATAAGAGATTGCTGACTGAAAAAACATATGTGACTTTTGTAATGTGGTTGTCATCATCATAATCATCATCATCACCACCAGTATTTGTCAACTGTCAGCCAGGGCTAGACTAGGACAAAAAATTGGCCCTGGCATTTTTTGGTCCAGGTGGCCCACCACCACATAGGTATAGCCTACCATATATGTAATTTCCAATTAATAACAATAAGTATGCAGCTGTGTACGACATATATGCTGCTATAACTGAAAATGTTGCCAGTAATCGTCACACTAAGGGACAGCAAAGACCTCCTCAAAGAATACAAACTTTATAAGAATAAGAGAGGAAGGTGGAGAACAAATTAATAAATTACGATTTTTTTAAACACAGATTACAGTACTGGTATCTTTACTATTGAAAGTTAGGTATTTGAATATATTGCAAACTTACAAAATAATAATTTGTGTGTGAATAGGCTACCCCATCTCATTTTGGATAAGAACAAAACGTCAGGTCATATTTAAATCTAGATTTATTCGCACTTGCCCATGGAAACCTATGTGAACACACTTGAGTTGGACAAAAAAGCGCAAGGGGTGAATTTTCATTTTATTAAAAAAATTGCACACCCATTAGGACAGGTTAGATTCCTCCGTTTCCCCTTCATGCAAGCTCCTTACCAATTAAACTCCTCTCTTTTCCTCCTCCTGCCTGTCCATTTGGCCCGCAGAGCAAACCTGTTCTTGATAACACTGCTGTGTACATTTCTGAATTTCTTACGACGGGGCACATTCCGCTTCCAAATTTTTAGGCTACTTTTCAGTGAGACTTCTAGCACCACAGTTTCGCTTTAGGCTGTACATTTTGAGAGACTGAGAGGAAGGTGAAGTGATATTTACATATGCAAAGCAAGATCCCTTATCGCTCTGTCTATATAGTGCTTTGTGATGGGCCACTGTCCCTGCAAAAGTGTGTCGGTCCACCAAGAAAATGCCCGGTATGCCAGATTACCAGTCCAGCACTGCTGTCAGCTAAAACATACTGCTAAATATTAAGATTAAAACTGAAGTGTTTTCTCTTTATGCAGTCTGAATAACAACTGTATCACAGAAGGAGGTTGTCATGTTCTGGCTGCAGCTCTAAATTCAAACCCTTCAAATCTGACAGAGCTGGATCTGAGTGAGAATAAACTAGGAAACCCAGGAATGAAGATCATCACAACTCTGTTTGAAAATGTACAGTGCAGACTGGAAATGTTGAAGTAAGTATTTTAAAAGTGTATCCCATTAATTACCCAGACTGTAGTGACACACCACAGTTTCATAAATTCGAAAATATTTTTGCACTTCTTATCAGGCCTGCACAATTAATCAAAATAAACTCTAATATATAAATATATAAAATATAAATATATATATATAAAAATAAGCTCCTTATTTTTATATATATATAATTATTTTTAATATATATAAAAAATAAGCCAGAGCCTCGCCTCGAGAGCACTGAAAGCTTTTCTACAAATAGAAGATTTGCAGTTGGATTCTCTTGCTACGTAGCCGGCAGCACAATCTGTTGCCGGTCCTTTTGCAACAAAGCAAAGAAGCACTGCCTGAGTGCACGCTTGTGCCGCGGTTTCCTTCCCTGGACAAACCAGCATTAAAAGGGCATATCTTCCAAAGTTCGGTGGGCCAGAAAAAAAACCCTTGGCTGCGCTGGTTAAAAGCAAGGGTGACCCGAGGATTACCGTTCAGAATGTTCCTTCGGGTCAGCCCCCACAGAAGTCCGAATCCTCCACAGAAGAGAATAGGATGTCTATCGCTGCATCAGAGGGGAGGGGCTTTCACCAGATGATGCTGATGATTTGTTGAGCAGCCCCCTCACTGCAGCAGCTGCTAATTCGGAGTCTGAAGCAGAGCTGGCGGCCATCCTCCTCCGGGCGACAAAGGACATCAGGTTGGAGATGTCTAAAGTGCTATCTCCTGAGCATTTGCTTGATGATTAGATTCTGGGTCCTGGCAGTGACATTCCACCTCGCTCCACCCCAGTGCCTTTCTTTCCAGAGGTTCATGAGGAGCTCACTAAGACGTGGCAGGCCCCGCTTTGCTTTAGATACCTGGCACCCCTGGTGGGCCCGTTATCTGGCTTACAGGGCATTGGGAAGGTTACGTGTTGAGCTCCATTTGTCCTGACACACTTGCCTGTCAGCATTTGTACCTCAACTATGGAACACAGTTCAGGATTGTGGCGTTTTCCAGAGGAGACCTCAAATACGTCACTCAGCGTAACGTTGAACGTGACCGACTGAGGGGGAACGTCTAGGTTACGTCTTTCATTGGCCTTTTCTCTTTAGCTTAGAGGTGATTGGGCTCCCAAGTGAGACCCCAAATACATCACTCGACATAATGTCTCCGTTCCTTCAGGGAATGAGGGTTACGGATGTAACTTAGACATTAGTATTATAATGTCATAATAAATCTTGTCCTTCAACTACAACACAACTTATAGTTTCCCATTAAATTACATTGACAATAAAATGACTTCACCAAAAGCTGTAAGATTGGTAGTTTAGTTTTTGTGTTTTTTTTTGTTTTTCCCCCCCAATAAACTTAATTTAAATCAATATTATTGCCACTTTTCATTCTGTAAGTGAATATTTGCCTGCACACTAGTGATTAGATTCACTGTTTTAAACTACCACCTTGAACATCAGAATAGAGTACAGGATGACACATCCGGTATGTAACACCTGTGAGATGTCTGAGTCACTGCACTTGTCACTGGAGCTACCAGAGACCAGGCCTCGTCTTGGCTTTTTTCAAGGATAACAGTGGAGTTCAGTACGCAGACTTTTGTGAGGAAACAGCTAATCACTTCATCATTTGAAAGCCTGTCTGTTAATCTTTAACATATTTACCACTAAACATTCATTTTAGACTGAGCTATATGTTATAAGAGAAAATATGAAGAATTGTTTTATTTTAAATTTGTTTATTTGTATCTCCAAACAAATTTCCAACATTTTTTGGCAGATGATGATAACAGATTTCACCAGATTTGTGCAACAGAGTGTTTATCAACCTAAAGGTCACTGTATAGTTTTCCACCAAAATAAAAGCCTGAGGGCTTAACATTTGAAATTAACATTAATTAGACATTAATATTACAATAGTGAATTTATCATTCCATCTCCAAGCAGCTTGTTCTGTGTAGCATTGTAAGTAGGCCACCTTGCTCCTATATATATATATAATTAATAAATAATAAGTATATAATGAGATTTTTGTATGGAGCACAGGCTGTTGTCAGACTCCTTGTGCAAACAGAGATCTGATCTCTCCATCATTCAATCCAGTCTATCTTAAGAAACAGAAAAAACGGAGACAGCCTAAATCCAGAAGAACTGTGGCAACATCTCCAAGATGTCCTATACCTACAAAGCTACAGTACTGTTACAATTTTTAGGTAGTTAGGCACATAAAATGAGGATGCTGTCAAAAACAATGTCATAAACAGATTTTCTTTATCAATGAACTTCAATGAATTAAGTAAAATAAATAAGCATTTGATGTGACCATCCTTTGCGTTTAAAGTAGATTTTGCCCTATGTGCACTTGTGCATAGTTTTTCAGGTAGCTTTGCAGGTAGGTTACTTGAAACATCTTGGAGATGTTGCCACAGTTCTTCTGGATTTAGTCTGTCTCAGTTTGTTCTGTTTCTTCATGTCATTCCAGAGACAGACTGGATGATGGTGAGATCAGATCTCTGTGTGGAGCACTGACTGTTGTCAGACTCCTCGTGCAAACAAAAATGTCAGTAGATTATTACAATTAATGGCAAACAGAATGTTTGAAAATGTTAACCGATATTTTTTACTGACACACTACAGCAAAGGATAGAAATAACATACTTTAAACCATTTTTAGCTGGTGAAAATACTAGTGGCCTAAGAGTTTTGCACAGTACTGTATATGTTTTTTTTTTTTTTTTTTTCCCACCCCACAGTATAATTATGAAAATCTCATATTGGTGGAAGATAGTAGCTAAAGCTGCTATTTGTGTATTTGTATGTATAGCTTAATTAGTTTTGTACTCTCTTCTACAGGTTAAACTGCATCAGTATTACAGATGAAGGTTGTGCTGCTCTGGCATCAGCTTTTCATTCAAACCTCAGAGAGCTGGATCTGAGCAGGAATCAAATAAGAGACTCTGGAGTGACCGAAATCTCCACTCTGCTGAGAAATTCACAGTGCACACTACAGATACTCAGGTCTGAATTTGATTAATCTAAACATGAATCAATGCAAAGCGCAAGCTGTTCTGTAAACTGGTGCTATGTCACAAGGAATGTGTCAGTTATGTGAAATTGGTGTGTTGGTATAGACTTTCAGACTGCAGTATCACTGAAGAAGGTTATAAAGCTCTGGCTTCAGCTCTGAGATCAAACCCTTCACACCTGATAGAGCTGGATCTCACAGGAAATGATCCTGGACAATCAGGAGTGAAGGAGCTCAATGATTTACTACAGAATCCAAACTGTCAACTCAGGACACTGAGGTAAGAAATTATGCTATAATACAAAATAAATAATATACAGGCAGTTTATTTCCAAAAAAATATTTCATTAATACAGTTCAGCTGTAAATCCATCCTTTTCACTGTGTTTCAGAGTCCGATGTTGCTTTTCACCAAGTTTATTTTACATCTTCTCTTCTGCAGGTTTTTGGGTCCTGCTGCAGATGAAGCCTGTCAGTTTCTAACTGGAATTGTGGGTAAAAACCCGTTACTCCTGAGAGAGCTGAATCTGAGTGAACATGAACTAGGAGACACACGAGTGAATCAGATCACTGCTCTACTGCAGGATAAACACTGTCAACTCAACACACTGATGTACGTTTTTTTCATTGATTAAAAAGACACTTTTAAGTTCTTGCTGCTGGGTGTTTTTTGTGTGTCTTGTATAAGAGATTGCTAAATGAATACATATGTGACTTTTGTAATCTGATTGTCGTCATCATCATCATCATCATCACCAGTATTTGTCAACTGTCAGTTAAAACTTAATGGTAAATATTAAGATTAAAACTGAAGTGTTTTCTCTTTTTGCAGTCTGAATAACAACTGTATCACAGAAGGAGGTTGTCATGTTCTGGCTGCAGCTCTAAATTCAAACCCTTCAAATCTGACAGAGCTGGATCTGAGTGAGAATAAACTAGGAAACCCAGGAATGAAAATCATATTGACTCTGTTTGAAAATGTACAGTGTAGACTGGAAAAGCTGAAGTAAGTATTTTAAAAGTGTATCCCATTGATTACACAGTCTGTAGTGACCCACCACTGTTTCAGGAATTTGAAAATATATTTACACTTCTCATCAGGACTGCACAATTAAGCAAAATAACTCAAAGTTGTGATATGGGTTAGTGTAGTTATCAAATCAAAAAAGCTGCAATTTAATTGAATAAATAGTCTGCCGTGTCATATGCTTAAGAGCGAAGTACATTTACATGTGAGCAGATAATGAGTTAGTATAAATCTTGTCCTTCAACCAGTACCCTCCAACATTTAGCAAAACAAAGCACACTGGAAAAGATGCACCATGTCTTTAAAATTCAAATCCATTGTTTTCTATGCGTGTTCAAAAACTGGTGGCATCACTTAAAATCTGTCAGTGGCTTTTAAAGGATTGGTTTACTTCCAGAACAAAATTGTACTCATAATTTACTCACCCCCTTGTTGTCCAAGATGTTCATGTCTTTCTTTCTTCAATCATAAAGAAATTATGATTTTTGAGGAAAACATTTACATTTACATTTAGTCCCTTAGCAGATGTGCAATATAAGCAATCAGAGCAACAAGAGAGCAACAGTATCCAAGTGCTGACAAATCTCAGTTAGTGTAAGAGGTTTTTTTTTTTTTTTTTTTTTTAATTTGACAAAAACAAATATAATAGAAAAGTGGTAGTATCAATTGGTCAGGTGCTGGCAAAAAAAGATGCATCTTCAGGCATTTTTTGAAAATGGCTAAAGACTCAGCTGATTGAATTGAGATAGGCAGGCTATTCCACCAGCTGGGAACAGTCAAGAAAAATGTATGTGAGAGTGATTTTGGCAGCCAGTGCAAACTGATGAAGAGGGATGTGACATGGGCTTTCTTCGGTTTAAAGATCACTCTCACTGCTGCATTCTGCATCAGTTGCAGAGGCTTGATAGTGCATGCCGGAAGCCCTGCCAAGAGTGCATTACATTAGTCCAGTCTGGAGAGAACAAGAGATTGGACAAGGAGTTGTACAGCCTGCTCTGATAGGAAGGGTCTAATCTTCCTAATGTTTTATAAGGCAGATCTGTGTTGTGACTTAGAAACCTTGCCCCTCTAAGACACCTTGAAGGACCTACAGTACCTAAGAGGTAAGACTTGAACCACTGGAGTGCGGTTTGTGAGACGCCCATCTCCATGAGGGTGGACACGAGGATCTGGTGATTAACAGTGTCAAAAGCAGCAGACAGATTCAGCAGAATGAGCACTGAGGATTTGGAAGCTGCTCTTGTTTAGTATTAGTGCTTCAGTAACTGAGAGCAGAGCAGTCACAGATGAGTGGCCGCTTTGAAGCCAGATTGGTTGTTCTAAAAGGTCATTCTGTGCCAGAAACATAGAGAGTTGGTTGAACACAACTCACTCATGTGTCTTTTCCATGAATGGAAATGGGGGATACTTGTCTGTAGTTTTCTAAAAGTGCTGGATTTAGAGAGGGTTTTCTAAGCAGAGGTGTTACTCGAGCATGCTTAAATGCTGTGGGAAATGTGCCAGTGTGGAGAAAAGTGATGATGTGAGTGAGCGCAGGTGTCATGCCCCATAGCTCAAAAGAACATAACAAAAAAACAGGACACACAATAAAGAGCAAATAATACACAAAATTTATTAACGAAACTATACAGAAACAAAACAATGTAGCTTGAGACAGTCAGGAATCAGTGGTGTAAAGTTGGACCGCGCCTTCATTGTCCTGTTGGAGGACAACCCCGGCACCAATCTGGCTTGCATCTACCTGTAACGAAAAAGGCCTCTCGAAACAAGGGGCAGCAAGAACAGCAGAAGAACACAAAGATTTAACCTTGTCAAAGGCCAGTGCACAATCTGACGACCAAACAAATCTTACCTTGTCCTTTAACAGATCAGTAAGTGGTGTGTCAACTGAAGAGAAATTACGACAGAAATAATGATAGTAACCTACTAATCCTAAAAAGCGCATTAGCTCCTTTTTTGTAGTAGGAACAGGATAGTCACAGATAGTCTGAACTTTGGCACTTACTGGCCGTACCTCTCAGTTCCCCACCACTTTGCCAAGATGCGTTATAGTAGCCTGAGCAAAATTAAATTTTGTCAGGTTCACTGTCAGTTTGACCTCTGACAAATGCCTCAAGACAGCACCCAAGCGAGTTCCAACTATCACTGAACACGACAAGGTCATCTAAATACACCGCACACCCCTCAAGTCCTGAAACTACATGGTTCATCAGCCGCTGAAAGGTGGCAGGTGCATTTCGCATCCCAAAGCTCATAACTTTGTATGAATAGAGGCCTGATGGAATAACAAATGAGGAAATTTCCTGAGCTCTTTGACTTAAAGGCACCTGCCAATACCCTTTAAGCAGGTCAAGCTTAGTTACAAATTTGGCTGAACCAACCTGGTCAACACAATCATGGGAAGTGGAAATGGGAAGCAATCAGACTTTGTCACACTGTTCAGTTATGAAAGTCTGTGCAAAACCTTACCGAACCATCAGACTAAAATTAGAAGGGATCGCTATGTCATTTTCCAACATATACTTAATTTCTGCTTCCATCCGCTTCCGTTTCTCTGATGACACTCAATAATAACGTTGTTTAATAGGAGAATCGTTACCCACGTCAATATCATGTTCTGCCCAGTCAGTCCACATTGGCGTGTCTCCAAACAATTCGGGAAAACTCTATAAAAAAAGAAGTCAGACTATCACAGACAATCTGTTTCACAGACTGTGAGGGTAACACGTAAACCTGGCGTCAAACTTTTCCAAAGACACAGTATTATTTAACCACCCACGCAACACACTATCATCAGGTTCATCATCCTCCTTCTCCAACTCCTTCTCCTTTGAACAAAAGTTCTTACCATCAGACATCGCAAGAAGTACTGAATGGAACTGTCAGTATTTGACTTAGACTGACGGTCTTATAAGGTTTCAACAAGTTCACATGGTCTAACTGAGTAGATCTCCTCCGATGTGGGGTTGCCACTATATAATTCTCATCAGTTTATGTTTTATCACATATGGACCTTCAAATTTCACTTCAAAAGGAGAAGACGTGATACAAGAATCTGATCTCCCGGCTCAAAAACACGGCGTACAGTTTTGTGATCACACAACATTTTTATATCATTCTGTTGCTTTTTAAACGTACTACTGCCCAACTGTCTTGCTTGTATCAATCTCTGGTGAAACCCATCCACATACGAAAGCAAGTTTTTTGGTGAATCTGAACTATTAACTAAATTTTGAAGTACTGCCAAAAGCCCACGAACATTATGACCAAAAATTAATCGTTAAGTGAATGCATGAACGTAATGGGTTGTAGGAATGTTGGTTGTGTAAAATAAAACAAAATTAAATGGAAACCAAACAAAATCAGATCCCACATGCAGCTCCCACTAGCCAGTTGTCATACTGCCTTTTAAAAAAAGGGCTGCTCATGGATGTTGTTTTAGTTATGAAGAATGTTGCAAAGTCTTCAGCTGTGAGATTTGATGTAGGAGGGGGAGGAGGAAGACAGAGAACAGAAGGTTTTGAAAAGTGTACGAGAGTCAAGACAATTGTTAATTTTGTTGTTGTACTATGTTGTTTTATCAGTGGAGACATTTGCAGAGAAGGAAGAAAGCGTGACTGATACACACTAAGGTCAGCAGAGGTTTGTGATTTGCACCACTTCCTCTCTGCACTCCTGAGTCTAGAGCGATGTCCACGGAGAACATCAGCCAATTTAGGAATGTTCTCCTATTAGTGGACTTCTATGGTGCAAATGAGTTTGAACTTCCAAAATGCAGTTTAAATGCAGCTGCAATGATGCCAGCTGAGGAAGAAGAGTCTTTTCTAGTGAAATGATTGTTTTTTTGTTTTTTTTTTTTATTATTACAATTGTAATAAATGCAAATGAAGTCTTTTAATGTGTGTGTAATGTGTATGCTACATTGTGGGGACCGGTCTGCAGTCCCCATGAGGGAAATGAATTAATAAAAATAGTAAATGATGTTTATTTGAAAGTGTAACAATGCAAACAGGCTTTCTGTAAGGGGTAGGTTTAGGGTTAGGATTGGGTTAGGGGGTAAAAAATATTGTTTGGTCAGTATAAAAACAATAGAAGTCTATGGAAAGTCCTCACGATTCACAGAAACAAACGTGTAGGGTGTGTGTTTGTGTGTCTGTGTGTTTTGTAGACTTTTAGACTGCAGTATCACTGAAGAAGGTTATAAAGCTCTGGCTTCAGCTCTGAGATCAAACCCTTCACACCTGATAGAGCTGGATCTCACAGGAAATGATCCTGGACAATCAGGAGTGAAGGAGCTCAATGATTTACTACTGGATCCAAACTGTCAACTCAAGACATTGAGGTAAGATGAGATAAAGTAATACAAAATAAATTATATGTAGGTGAACTTCTTCTTTTTTACTTGTATAATATGTTAAACAACCTGTTGCTGCATTAAAGTTAACAAAGAAAAAAAAAAATCAACAGGCTTTTAAGCAATATTTTATATGTTGTTCATTGTATAAAGGTGAATTGAATCCTGCTTCATCTTCCCTTCTGCAGGTTTTTGGGTCCTGCTGCAGATGAAGCCTGTCAGTTTCTAACTGGAATTGTGGGTAAAAACCCGTTACTCCTGAGAGAGCTGAATCTGAGTGAACATGGACTAGGAGACACAGGAGTGAATCAGATCGCTGCTCTACTGCAGGATAAACACTGTCAACTCAACACACTGATGTACGTTTTTTCATTGTTACAAGGACACTTTTACATTCTTGCAGCTGGGTGTTTTTTATGTGTCTTGTATAAGAGATTGCTAAATGAAAAAACATATGTGACTTTTGTAATGTGGTGGTCATTATCATCGTTATAATCACCAGTATTTGCCAATTGTCAGCTAAAACATACTGGTAAATATTAGGATTAAAACTGAAGTGTTTTCTCTTCATGCAGTCTGAATAACAACTGTATCACAGAAGGAGGTTGTCATGTTCTGGCTGCAGCTCTAAATTCAAACCCTTCAGATCTGACAGAGCTGGATCTGAGTGAGAATAAACTAGGAAACCCAGGAATGAAGATCATCTTGACTCTGTTTGAAAATGTACAGTGTAGACTGGAAAAGCTGAAGTAAGTATTTTAAAAATGTATCCCATTGATTACACAGTCTGTAGTGACACACCACAGTTTCATAAAATCAAAAATATTTTTACACTTCTCATCAGGACTGCACAATTAATCAAAATAAACTTGAAATTGTGATATGGTTTAGTGCAGTTATCAAATCACAAAGGGCTACATAATAAAATCAGTGTGCAGTGCCACATGCACACGGGGGCAGCCGTACGCCTAAGGTCTGACAGGGATTGAAGATGGGGGGAGTGAATAACTAGCGCTCTCTCCACCCTCAATACCACGACTAAGGTGAGTCCCTTGAGCAAGGCACCAAACCCCCAACTGCTCCCCGGGTGGCGTAGCGATAGCAATATGGCTGCCCACTGCTCCGGGTGTGTGTGTGTGTCTTTGTTTACTATTCACTATTGTGTGTGTGCACTTGAATGGGTTAAATGCACAGCACAAATTCTGAGTATCGGTCACCATACTTGGCCACACATCACGTCCTTACATGTCACGTTCCTTTCCTTAAGAGTGAAGTGAGCAGATAATGGGGGCAGTCATGGCTAACTAATGGTTAGAGAGTCGAGCTTGTAACCTGCACCAGCAGGAATTAAAGGTGGGGATTGTGAATGAACAGCACTTTTTCCACCTTCAATACCATGACTGAAGTGCCCCAATTGCAATTCAATACCATGACTGAAGTGCCCCGATGGAGCAATGGCTGCCCACTGCTCTGGGTGTGTGTGTGCACTTGTGATGGGTTAAATGCAGAGGACCAATTTTGAGTATGGGTCGCCATACTTGACAATACGTCGTCACTCACTTTTTCACTGTATTAATAAATCTTATCCTTTAACAAGTACCCTCCAACATTTGGCATCAGCACAGTGGAAAAAAATAGCCATATCTTTAAAATTCAATTCTTTTGTCTTCTGTGTGTGTTCAAACACTGGTGGCATCACTCAAAATCTGTCAGTGGCTATTAACTACAACACAACTCACATAGTTTCCCATTAAACCGAAGCTGTTAGATTAGCAGTTTAGTTTCCGCCAATCAACTTAATTTAATCTATACTATTGCCACTTTGTTCATTATTTAAGTTAACTTTTGACTGCACACTTGAACGTCAGAATAAAGTACCGGATGGTACATCTGATATGTAACACCTGTGAGATATTGCAGCACTTGTCACTGGAGCTGCCAGAGACCAGGCCTCATTTTGTCTTTTTTAAAGGATGACATTGGAGTTCAGTATGCAGATTTTTGAGGGGAAACAGCTAATCACTTTATCATTTGACAGCCTCTCTGTTAATCTTTAAAGCCGGGCTCACACTACAGGATTTTTAAAATCCTAACCAATTATAAAATCTGGTTGTAGTGCACACATAAGGAGCATCTTTGCAGTTTATCTTTCCTGAAATCTTAAACATGCACACACTACAAGATTTGAAAATTGTGTAGTTTTCCACCAAAATAAAAGCAAAATCCTGGGAGCTTAACCTTCAAAAGTAAAGAAATTAAGACATAAATATTACAATAGTAATATTAAAGTTTATCATTCCATCCTTCAAAACTGAAATCCTTCTCCAAGCTGCTTGTTCTGTGTAGTGTTGTAAGTATGGTTTATGCTTAAGTGTTGTACTGTAAAATACAAAATATTATTATAATTAGCTTTTTTTTTACTTCACAGCATAATTATGAAAATCTCATATTGGTGGATAAAGCTGCTATTTGTGTAATTGTATGTACAGCTTAATTAGTTTTGTACTCTCTTCTACAGGTTAAAGTGCATCAGTATTACAGATGAAGGTTGTGCTGCTCTGGCATCAGCGTTTCATTCAAACCTCAGAGAGCTGGATCTGAGCAGGAATCAAATAGGAGACTCTGGAGTGACCGAAATCTCCAGTCTGCTGAGAAATTCACAGTGCACACTACAGATACTCAGGTCTGAATTTGGTTCAGAATTAATCAATGTAAAAATTAATCAATGTAAAGCTCCAGCTGCTCTGTAAACTGGTGCTGTGTCACAAGGAATGTGTCAGTTATGTGAAATTGGTGTGTTGGTGTAGATATATTTATAAAATATTGAGAAACAGATTGCTTTTTTGAGATGATGGAAAATGGTAATATCCTAATTGTCTAATAAATGCTAATGAAGTCTTAATGTGTGTGTGTGTGTGTGTGTGTGTTTGTCTTTCTCTAGACTTTCAGATTGCAGTATCACTGAAGAAGGTTATAAAGCTCTGGCTTCAGCTCTGAGATCAAACCCTTCACACCTGATAGAGCTGGATCTCACAGGAAATGATCCTGGACAATCAGGAGTGAAGGAGCTCAATGATTTACTACAGGATGGACTCTGTTCATTAGAGACCATCAGGTGAAAAAATAAAATAAAATAAATAAATAAAAAATGAACCACAAATGTAAAATCAGCTGTATGAAATAGAAGGGTCAAATGCAACATTGTTGAATAGGAATGACATGAACTGGAACATGAAAATAATGTAAAAATATAAATTATCTGAAGTCCTTATTTGCTTCCTGTAGGTTTTTGAAAAGTCATGCTGCAGATGAAGCGTGTGAGTATCTCACTGGAGTTCTGGGTAAAAGTCCATTACTACTGAAAGAACTGGATCTGAGTGAAGATAAATTAGGAGATCTGGATGGGGAGAAACTCTCCGCTTTTTTGATGGACTCTCATAGCAAACTGGAAAAAATAATGTAAGTGAACATGATTTATACATTGAAACCTCTTTGATTATTCATTATTAAAGACTGTCAGTCACATGTGTAATCAGATATGAAGAGCTGTTGATGAATATGTTCTGAAAAATAATAAAGCATTTCATTAGTTCAAGCAGGCCACGGCAGTCAAGCTTGAATCAGCTGATAGTCAGCTGTTCCTGATGTGTACCAGTCCAGTCTTGACACAGTGGTTATCACAGTGGTGCATTTAATTAAATTCTTTCAGCATCTCTTCTATCGCATCACTGCTCGCAATCAAACTCCCTCCTCCAACCCCAACTCCACCCAACTCAACCTGTAATCTACTCTGACTTTTTTTTTCTTTCTGAGTCAGTTCACTACATTGCAGAAATTCCCTACCATGTATTTGTATTTTCTACAACTTATGCACATTGTGAATTGTACACTGTTAGACATTTCAAAGGGTTTTTAGAGTAACTAACTGGCAACACTGTTGCCAGTATGTTACTGTAGCAAACTGTATTTAATTTACATTGGCAAACTGTACTGTTTTACAGTCAAATATTTAAAAAAAAAAAACCTCAAATTCATCAGTATACAACTGTAATTCAATTATTTTAATATAGATTTCAGTAGATTTTATCATTTTTATATTGAATTCATTTAAATTTATTTTATTTTTACTCTACATAGGTACTACTGGCATTCAATTAACACAGACACAATAATTACAAAATATCAAATACTTTATTTAAAACAATGCACGTATAACACTTAAAAATACAGTCTTCCACTGCTGGAACAAAGCATATTCACCATTTCTCCTGTCTTAGAACGTTTTGCAGTGCATTATGTTGTATCCTCTGGATTTATCCTCACAAAGAATCTATAGGCAACAGAAACATAATGGACAAAAAGACAAGCAGCCAAAGAATACACGGCCATCTGCAAAATGCAGGTGCTGCTCCAAAACATGGCCACCACCTTTGCTCACCATCCACTTTGTTAGTGACAGGAATGTCTTCTCTGAAAAACAAGAAGTAGAAATGATGCACTTTTAGAATACACCAACATCTCAAAACCATAGTTGTTCTCTTACCATGAACTATCTGTCTCAGAGAGGTTGGCATGCTCATGTCTTTCTTGATGCTTCATTGCAGTTGCCTTTAAAACACAAACACAACAAAATGCAGTAAATCTTACATTCCATTAATAATTATATCAAACTAATTCTAAAACTAGAAGGCAGCTAACAGTTAGCCATATAACGTCTCAGTTACAAATATAACCCTCGTTCCCTGAAGGAGGGAACGAAGACATTACGTTACTACTGACGTATTTGGGGTCCTACTTGGGAGCCCAATCACCTCCGAGCTTAAGAAGGAAAAGCCAATGAAATATAGGTATATAAGATGGCGGCATGCATCCACTCATTCATGTTTTATGCTGAGGAGCCGAGAGACATCCCAGCACTCAACACAGTTCAGGATTGTGGCAAGAGGATGTAACGTCTCTGTTCCCTCCTTCAGGGAACGAGGGTTACAGTTGTAATCGAGATGTTCCCCTTCAGTCGTACTCTACAACATTACAGCAATACTGACGTATTTGGGGTCCCTCTGCAAAACGCCACAATCCTGAACCGCGTTACGTAGTTGAGGAACAAATGCTGACAGGCAAGCGTGTCAGGACAAATGAAGCTCAACACGTAACCTTCCAATGCCCTGTAATCCACATAATGAGCCCACCAGGAGAGCCAGGTATCTGAAGCAACTGTTGGGGGGTGGAGCATGATGACAGAATTTAAAGCCATGTGGAGACTAGAACAAAGAATACGTTTTTTTTTTTTTTTGAAAGATATTAGGGGAAACATGTGAATAACTGTGGAGAATACTAAGACATTATGCCACAACCTTCTGGGGGCGAAGGAGACACAGTCACGGACTACTCCGCTCTAATCCAGACTGCGGGGCAATGGAGGACCTAGAGTTCACAGAGGGGATCGGCTGGGAGAAGCGCATGGATCCGTAAGGAATGTCGCAGCAAGCCGACACCGAGCTGTCCTCCCGCCAATTACCTGAATTACCTGCAACACACGGGAGGACACAGCTCAGCGCAAGAAGAATCTTGCACATTGATGGGTGTTGCCCGGCCCACAGCTCCTGAATGTCTGCTAGAGAGGCGCTGTGCACCACGCCTAGGAGAAGTAACTCTTCATAGAGTAAACTCAACTCCTGGGGGGGCCCTATTTCCACCCAATGGCCAACCTCTGCTCGAGGACAGCATTCCCCATCTGCTGATCCGAAAGCAAACAAGAGCTGCTCGGAGCGTCTAATGCTCCGGGTGCGGTCCAATAACATGAATAACATGAACAGGACACAGCAACGCTAAGGCCGGGTCTGCCTCCTCCGGCGACAGTGCTTTCAGGTCCACCGCCTGAACCCGAAGGTGTGAGGTGAGGACCCCGGGCACATAACCAGACCAGGATCTCAAGAGTACGTGAGAATAGCCGGACTGAATTTTTAAGATATGTTCCATTGGTTAAAAAGTGCATGCAGGTTCCTCACCCTCTTAATGGAAGTGAGCGTAATCAGGAGTGAGGCCTAAGCGGCCAAATTTGTAGCTCGACTGATCCAAGCGTCTCAAAAGGAGCACTCCGTAAACCTAAGAGGGCCACGGAGAGGCCCCAAGAGGGGGATAAGGTGCAGTCCTAGGGGACGTATCCCCCTGTACGCCTGTCGGTCAGGTGATGCCCCCCTAGGGATGACCATCCACTGCATCGTTCTTTTTTTTTTTTTATATGTTGAGATGGCTCCGATGAATATTACAGTGGAGGGAACATCCTTTGCTCCAACTGCAAGAAGGGAAGCAGAACCCTGACCGAGCATCTCAGGTTAACTTGGCGAATGGAGCACCATACAACAGAAAGACCTCACCTCAGAGCGTATGCCTGCCTCATAGAGGGGGCACTAGCCTAAGTGATAATGTCTACCACGGCCTGAGAAGGCCAGTGAGGTCTAACCACGTCACATCCAGAAACCAGACGTACAGGTACACAGATCGGGATGCGGGTGCCAAACTGTGCCCATCCTGAGAAGAAGGTTCTTCTTCATGGCGCTTGTCTCAGCATCGGTAGGAACCGGCGGAGGGTAAGCACTGCCAGCAACTCGAAGCGACTAATGCCACTGCAGTCGAGATCCTTTCCAGGAGCCCGAGGCTGCCTGCCCGTTGCTTTCCCATCTCATTTCGTGTCGTGTAGTCCATGCTGCAGCGATCTCACATGGAACAGCAGAGCAGACAACCGCGGCTATGGCTGCCATATGCCTCAGGCCTCTGAGCGTCTAGAGGGACCGCCGTCCTGTGACTGTGGAATCAGACAGTTTTCGGCACCAACTTTATCAGCTGACCGGATCCAACTCCATACTAAAAAAAAGAGGGAGCTCAGTATTTTCCTTTTTTTCAGAGCTCACCCTTCTCCCAGTTGACCTGAAGTCCCTGTGGCTAAAGTGCGAATGCACCAAGTTCCTGTATTCGTCCAACAAATCCCACGAGTGAAGTCTTCATACTTCAATCATAGAGATAGTTGAGGATCCAGGAGTATTTCTACCCCCCCATGAATTTATAAAAAGTGGAAAAACAATCACTCCGAAAAGTAGGGAGCCAAGGGAAGACCGTACTGATATGTCTGACCCCTAAAGCAGGCCGAAAAATGATCTGCGTCAGGGCAATCAGAGCATAACAGCACACGTCCTAGAACCGAGATGCTGCCTGCATTCTAGGAGCGGTACAAACACCCCTGCGGCAGAGCAACCAGCTTTTTTTTTTTTTTTTTTTTTTTAAAGATGGCTCAACCCGGAAAGCAAGCGTCCCGAAGTAGCACCAGACTGCTAAGGCAGCATTTACCTGATCGATGTGTGCCAGGTGTGGCCAGCTCAATGCCCCCGAAGGGGACTGGAGCAATTCCTGCCACCAGGGGGCATCTTTGGTAACAGGCAGATGAAAAATGCAGCCCTTCCATGGGCACTCCAAGTTCTTTTACTGCGTGTGAACTGCCCAAGACCACTGGGATAAGTCCTGGACAGTGTCGCCGAAGAGGCTGGCCTGAGAGATGGACACCAAGAAAGCGAGCTTTGTCAGTATCACGTCGTCACCAGGTTCAGCCAGAACAACACTTTTAGGCCACAAAAATGGACAGCACCTGACGGAGGGACTGCACCGAGACTTTTCAGTCACCGTACGCAGTTCATGCATCAACCTCGAGTCAGAACTTCCTTCGTGCCCACTTTTAGGGCGGAGGTGACATGGCCTGCAGCGCTGTGAGCCCTGCTATACAGCCGGGGCTGGCAGACGCTTACAGGCTAAAGCGAGAAGCACGGACAGTCCTACCAGGTGGTGCCGCTTGCAAGCACAAATGCACCGCAATCGCTTACTGCACCGGAGAACGTCAACGTGTTCTCAAGCCACCTCCACTTAGAATTATGGCCTAATAAAATGCAGGAGGGCCACAGCGTGCAGGGTGGAGGTGGCATGGCCTGCAGCGCTGTGAGCCCACTATACAGCCGGGGCTGGCAGATGCTTACAGGCTAAAGCGAGAAGCACGGACAGTCCCACCAGATGGCGGCACTCGCAAGCACGAATGCACTGCAAACGCACCCTCCAACGGAAGACGTCAACGTGCTCTCAAGCCACCCCCACCCGTGAGGGAAGTGTGGGGGGGAAGAGCCAAACACATAGCTGAGCTCTTCGTGAACCTCCGGGAGGAAAGGCACCGGAACCAATCGTCAGACCCCGAATGCCCAGGGGAAGGTGGAGAACCCAACCTCCCCCCGGCGGTCGGCGCTGCCCGGGGGAACATGGCCGTCAACTTAGCCTCGGACGCTGGCTGAGCAACCACCATCACGGGGAGCTGCTCAGCAGAATCTCTGGCGGCAGAAGACGATAGCCCCTCCACTGATGTGGCGATAGACATCTTAACTTCCTCATGAGGACTAAACGAGACACAAGGCTCACACTAGAATGAACCGGCATCAACAGTGTGTTTTTCCACTTCAATTTTGAGTATGACTTAAAATCCAGACCTCCATGGGTTAATAAATTTGATTTTTTTTATTGATAATTTTTGTGTGATTTTGTTGTCAGCACATTCAACTATGTAAAGAACAAAGTATTTAATAAGAATATTTCATTAATTCAGATCTAGGATGTGTTATTTTAGTGTTCCCTTTATTTGTTTGAGCAGTGTATTTGTATTTATATAGATCAGTGAACTCACCATTATGACCTCATCCTCATCAGCTACATTTACCGACTGTTTTAGCTACTTTCAATTGAAAGCAGTTAGCAACACTTGTTTTGTTTTTTTTCTCTCTCTCTCCTTTCATATTTTGATGGTTTAAGTGAAATGTGAGGTCATTAAAACCCTCCACACATCACTTTGTTGTGTTTGGTGGGGTTAGTGTCACAATATTTAAGACCCTGCTTGCTGTGTCATCACTGGTGCATTGCTGCATTTTTTTTCTTACTTGGTCAGTTACAAAAAAAAAAACAAACAATCTTGATGATGAAGTTTGTATTGTTTTATGAATTCCATATCATCATAAAAGTGGAAAGTGTGTGTCTCCTCCTCTTTGCTGCCATTATGTTAACTTGGTTAGGAGACCTCTCCAGCTCTCTTAAATAATTTAGCTGAGACCTAGTCTTAACACTTAGGAACATTTATGAATCACTCTTATTCTTAACTATAGGAGCAAGAGTAAAATTACATCATTCTTAGAATTTTGACAGATTTAAGACTAAAATTTTACTCTGAGCGGCTTTATACATACGGCCCCTGGTCCATACCATGTCCCATTCAGGTTGAGCAATGCCTACCCTCTCCCAGGAGTGGATAGCTGGAATACAAATATACTAATTATTATACTAATTATAAATCTTAGAAACTATATATAACAAACCACTAGGAGTAGTATTAATGTCCAACCACTCCCACAGAGGATGTGAGAGCACATTGGTGGCCCAAGGAATGTTATAGGCCTTAAAAGCTCACCTCAGTCTTAATTATAAAAATAAAGAAAATCCAGGTAAAGAAAACTCTGCATCTAAATTCTGAAACAATTTGAATCCGTTATCACAATAAAAGTCATTTAGTGTATGAACAGCAGCATTATTTTGTTTATAGGCTAACATTTTAATGAAGAGTTTTGCATCTGTAGTTATTAAACTAATAGGCCAATATCTGGCAAATTCTAAAGGGATCTTTGCCCTTCTTGAGTAAAAGGGTTATAAGAGCTGTATTTTGATCCCAGTGAAGAGTGCCATTTTCGATCGCGATATTAAAAGAGTTAAGAATAAGTGATGATACTATATCCCAGATGGTGGAAATTAATTCAGGGCGAATTCTGTCACTAGATGGAGCTTTGTTCTTTGTCATGAAGTCTATAGAGCCATTTTCAGTTCATCTAGTGACAGTGGGGCATTTAGCATCTCTAAGTGATGTTTATCAAATTTGGGGAGGGGAAACTGCTGAAGATAAGATTTTGTCAATAACTAGAGGAAGAATTAGAAGTATATAGTTCATAGTAACATTAAAAGAATGTGAGTAACCAAAAGGTAGCTGGTCCACTTTGACTTTGTTAGAAAAAAAAAAAAAAATACTATGGACCAGCAACTGTTTGGTTACACACATTCTTCAAATTTACATTTCTGTTCAGCAGAAGAAAGAAACTAATTCGGGTTTAAAAAACAACTTGAGAGTAAGTAAATTAATTATTTTTTGGGTGAACTATCCCTTTAATGTTAATAAATCAACAAAACACAAGAACATTAATACAGTTGCTTTAATAAGAATCAATGTATAATTGATGTACTCTATTTAGTGGCTTATTTTTATATCTGTTAATTCAATTTCTTGAATGCTTGAAGTCATTGTTGTAGTATGTTTGAACAATGATCTGTGAGACTAAAGTGACAATAGTAGACGGTAACAATTTCATTTGTTAACATTAGCTATTAAATATATTTTGACAGCATTTATTAATCTGTTCGTTAGTTTATAAAATTATTCATTGTTCATGTCTGTTCACCGTGCATTAACTAACAGAAAAAAAAAAAAAAAAAAAGATTTTAAAACTGTATTAGTAAATGTTGAAACTTTAAAACCAAGTAAAACCTCGTAACTTGGATAAATAGCTCACATCCTAATGGGTAATTTTCAACCTTTGCATACTTTTATAACTTTTGTGTAGTTTGTAATATATTAGTGTATGAACAATGTTTAGTGTTTCTTCATGTTACCAGCACCCAGATATTTGTCAGCAAACGTCTGCTGGAAGATGAAAAACACATTAGAAAGCTGATTGTCATAGATCTGATTCATTGTCTTTTCTCTTTCTATTTTCAGTCTGTGTGATTGCAGTATTACAGAGAAACAGTGTCTCATCCTGACTTCAGCTCTGAAATCAAACCCATCACACCTGAGAGAACTGAACCTGAGTGAGAATGAACTAGGAGACTCTGGAGTGAAAAACCTCAGTGATCTACTGATGAACCCACAATTTAAACTGGGCAAACTAGAGTTAGTACAATTTAAGTTTATTTATTTTCAGACAACAATTCTATAACTTATTTTGTATGTTTTCTTTTTTAAATCCAGGAAGTAATTGTTTAATCTGCAGCATTTGGTACAATATTCTAATTGTGTAAATGCAGATATCAGCCTTTTATCAGAGAATAAAGAATAGAGGCATTTAATGAATAGATAAAGTAAAGTAAAAGAAGGAAGGACACAGTGCCTGCCCTACTAATGTGACTCAAAACAAACTATTAGAAACTAAATGCCTGCTGTAGCTCTTCAATATTACGATCATCATAGATCCCAATAAAAAACACAGGAGTGAATCACTTATGTGACGTACTGAAGGATTCACACTGTAAACTGGAGAGATTGAGCTCAGAAAAATTCACATTAAAGAATCAAAATTATGAAAAATTACTTAAAACCAAAACACTTTAAACTCAGTCTCTCATGAAGATGGTGAAATAAACATGATAATAATGATAATATTTTCTTTTCTTATTTTATGCTGTTTTTGCTATTGCAGGTTAAGCAACTGTGATTTGACAGATGAAGGTTGTTCTGCTGTGACTTCAGCTCTAAAATCAAACCCATCACACCTGAGAGAACTGAACCTGAGCTGGAATAAACTAGGAGACTCTGGAGTGAAAAACCTCAGTGATCTACTGATGAACACACAATGCAAGCTGGAGAAACTACAGTTAGTATCATTATACTGTACAACAGTGATTAAAGTGAGATTAAAGTTCACTGTTTAGTTTAAGACCACTGGGCTCTTGTCACATCATTTCCAGTGCTGCACTTCCTGGCATTTCTCCATCTGAAGATGATTCAGGAATACAACATTTTTTATGTATATCTGTAAAAACAGCATGAAACTTGACATTTTTGCTGTGAAACAAAACAGACGTGACAACAGACTAAAAAACAATCTAACACATCACAGTAGATGATTCTGACAGTTAGATTTTTACTGGACTAATGGTATGTAAAATGGCTTGAATTTTGTTGAAACTATTGTTTCTATAGTTATTTGTTGACTGAGGGTCCAGACTTGGATTGTAACTAGTATCCTCAAATACTCCTCTCTTGGTTTGTTCATTCATATATTAGAAGTTTCCATGATTTTGCTGGTGTATTAATGAATGTTTGGCATTTACTCATGATGCATCATAGATCTGATTCATTGTCATTTCTCTTTCTGTCTTCAGTCTGTGTAGATGCAGTATTACAGAGGAACAGTGTCTCATCCTGACTTCAGCTCTGAAATCAAACCCATCACACCTGAGAGAACTGAACCTTGGTGGGAATCAAATAAAAAACACAGGAGTGAATCACTTATGTGACGTACTAAAGGATTCACACTGTAAACTGGAGAGATTGAGGTCAGTAACATTCACATACAAGAAATAAAATGATTAAAATCACTTCAACAGTTTAAACCAAAACACTTTATAGTATCTAATGATGCCTACAGACAGCTTCTTAAAGTGCATATTCCAGGTTAGCGACCCCAGTGAGCTGATGTATAGAAAAATAATGTAGGAGCTAGATTTTCTTGAAACTATACTTTAAAACACGATATTAAGGCTTCTGGAGTCATTTTTGTGAGAGAATTTTAGTTCCGCATCTGAAAATCGCCAAAACCGGAAGTGACGTCACGAGAGGGAGTGCGGTCAATGTAAACAATAGAAAAACAATGGATCGCAATGATCGTTCGGACACGGAGGAAATTTTAAATGTTTATTTACACTCGTATGACGGACCACACATACAATTATGAGTGTGCTGTGTGGCCAAGAGAGCAGGGACAGAACAGGATTAGACAGAACAACGGTCAGATGAGACGAATTGAGTTGTGGTGTGAGGAGAACAGGGAAGAGACCAGTGTTAGCTTAGATATAACGTTACACACGTTAGCAAACGATATGTAATCAGGCTAAAGCAAAGCTAATATTGCTCATCTACAAGTATTCATACTACTTACCCGTAACAGAAACTAATAATCGTTAATCAAGCGCGTCAAACTCGTTAATATCCGACACTAACGTGACGTGATATAGCGGCTTCTCATCAAAGAGAGAGAGGGAGATAAACACGTTTGTGTTTCATTATATTCTTGTGTGAGAAACCCTTACCTTCATGTGTTGTGTCAGTCATGAGTAGACAGTTTACAGAGGAAGAGTGACTTTATAAAGGTTTTGAATGGCCCCATTTAGGTGACAATCAATAAACAATAATCACAATCACAAATTGTCTTACTGTATAAAAACTTGTCTATGAAATTTACATCACATATAAATCAAGCAGATCTGCACTTATGGTTAATTCAATTCAGCTTTATTTATACAGCACTAAATCAAACTCAAAACACAACATTGCAACTGTTTATATATATATATATATATACACATACACACACACACACACACACACATACATATATAACAAATGTAGATGTACCAAACATATACTACTGAATCAAAAATATACCATCTGACCCATTTAAAAACATTTAACAATCTTTCAGTGTGGGTATCACACTAATGTGTTGTTAACATGTTTAATTGTGTATGCTGTGCTAGATGCACGCCAACAGCTTCATCTTGTTGATCCTCTGGAGGGATCTGGAACGGGGAGCAGGTGTAGTGGAAGACAAGAATGTTTTGCGTTCTCATACAGCCTTTCGTGACCTGCAGTATTCCACTATCATTCATTGCTGACCATGCTTTTCCACTTGGCCTCCATCACATCTGCATCTCCATTAGGAGTGGAAGCTGAAGTCCAGAGGTGGTTAACAGCTGGCCTCTACTGCTTCAGATCTTCACACACCCTCATGTCTTGCAATGTCTCCCAAAGCCTTATAAACACACCACATGACAATAAATTACCAATTAGTTGTGCAAACAATGTCACTAAGTTGTAACTAGACCTGATGGTTATAATATTAACAAACTAAGGTTAACTTAGTTAACTTAGTTTTGCCTTCTCAAATGGTAACGTTTTTACACGGTTTTATTATTATTACAACAACGTATACACATCTCGTTGTGTCTCATCATTAAATTATTATGTTCACTGATTTGGTAGTTAATACATGTTATAAAAAATACTACTACTAATAATAATAAAACAAGACTTACGGTGCACAGTTCACGTTTTGTCGAGCTGCATCTCTGACGGATCCGGACGAACCACAGGCTGACGACGGACCCGATGAAGGCGCTGTGTGCACCGAACGAACCGCACCAGCTCTGAGCTGCTTCGGCATCCCATGTTGAACTCCATCATACAGCCGGGACAATAATCCTCCGGTGTAAATTGAACGCTACACATCACCGCGTTTTTCAAAGCAAATGCATTAGTAAAGGCGCGTCTCTTCAGCTGCACAAACGCACGCAGGCACGGAAAATAGCGCCGTCCTTTTTCTTGTTAGCAAACCTGTGGACTGGATGTCCTGACAGGTTGGAGTTTGTGCAACCTTTAAAAACACAATAATTTACCATGACGATAATCAATTGAAATAAAGAAATAACTACAGAAAACACACTGACTCAAGACCACTCCTACTGAAAACCAATAGACCACAGCAAACGACTCCCTCTCGTGACGTCATATGACGCGATGTTAAAAAAAAAGCGCTTTTTGAGAACGGTCAAGGAAATCGTCACTTTTTCTTCTAAATTTGTGCCCTTGCGTCTTGTAAAACATTTTCATATCCTGCATTAACGATTCATATGGTATTTTTATACAAGGATATATGTTTATTTGAAAAACATTTTTAACCTGCAATATGCACTTTAAGCCTATCCAGTAAGTAAAACTGTTGAGTGGAATAAAATGTTAAGGTCCTTGCTGTCACATTTCGTCTTTGCAAGGAGAACGCAGGAGGCACGGAATAATCTTTAACAGTCTTTAATAAATGAAAACGCAAAAGAATATCCAAACTAGGCAATCGCAAATACATGTAAGCAATGGGTAGACCCGACAGAGAACCATGGAAAGCACAGGAATTGATACACAAGGGGTAATAATCAAGAAAACTCAGGAAACAAGGAAAAACAGGTCCAAAAGTCTGACACTTGCACACTGAGTTATACATTTAATATGTGTTTGTTTTTGTTTTTTTTTTGTTTTGTTTTTTTTTGTATTTGTCATCCTAAAAATTCATCTTGCACAGAAACCTTGCACCCTGAGTCTGATGCGTATTAATTAATCCGTTGTAAAAACAAATTCTCAGAACAATACAAAATGGAGTCTTCAAGCATTTAGGATGATTTTGTTGTCCTCTCTCTTCTTAAAAAGAGAAAAAGAAAGGGAATATTGGTCCATCCAATCCTGGGATTGTGTAGAGATTAAGTAGAGTTACACCTCCTTATCAAGGAGCTGGGGGATTGTCCCGAGTGAGGTGTGATCCCCAACTGTGAGGTGCAGGCCGTGCTACACGCTTACTCCACTGTGTTTGCCTCAGGTGACTTTGAGGAAAACAAAAAGGCCAGATTCAAACTATGCAAATCAATCAGGAAGGCCAAGAGACATTATAGTCTGATTCTGGATGGACATTACATCACTGCAGATTCCCAGTGCATGTGAGAAATCCTGCAGCTCAACACAGAGTACCAGCAGAAAAGCCAGGGAGCCATGAGTACCAAGACCACACTCCCAGATGAGCTGATTGAGTTCTGCTCTCACTTTAAGGCATCAACCATCAGTCAAAACCATAGAATTCTGGACTCTAAAACTATATGTAAAAAAAGAAAAACATCACCAGCTGCTAAATCCAAATCCACGTTCGTTAGCTGGTGCTTAGCCAGAGACATAGACGTTTTTATTATAACTAATCACACACGATTCTGTTGAGCTTATGAATGCAATGGCCAGTCAGAGGTGTTCAGATGAGTCATCGCTGAAATGTTGCTGTTTCGTCACTGTGCACACTTGCTGATTGAATTGACCATATGCACGGATTACTTCCTTGTTTTAGACAAGCCAGCTCAGTCATTTCCAGTCAACTGTACTGTGCTCTAATAGGAGTGTCCTTTGCTCTACATAATCCATTCACAATTTAAAGAAAAGTTATGTTTGTCTAAGAGGGCCAAATGTCCATGTATACCATTTCAAGAATGACAAACCCGAGTGTTAAAAATGTTGCGACTAAATCCAGTAAATATGCGTGAGTCATTGCTATGATTGACAGTAATAACCAAACAAAACATCTGACAAGCCGATGTCAAAAATAGAGCTGTGCATTAAATTATTCTAACTTCAGAGTAACAAAACTACAGCAGTAACAAGTTTGTGTTCGTTGAATATAGCCTATTTAATAGCTTTTACGGTTCAAGATAAAGCTTAAAAGATGTAGTTATTAAATTAAATCCAAAATATTTCAAATTCATATTGATTCATCACTGAATGCATTAATTCTTATACCATTAATATTTAACTTATTTACTTTTGTAGTGAACTCTATGCAAGTATTTAAATAATTCACTTTTATAGGCTGTTTGTGTCTGAGCTTATTTATTTATTTTAATGACTTTCTGCACTTGCTATATACTTCAGTGTGGTAAAAGAGATGTTCTGACACCCATTTCCCTTCCCTATACCGATTCCAATACCTGCTGGGCTCATTTGTTTTTGAAAAAGAAACTGAACTTCAGTTTCTGAAAAAGAACTTCATATGCAGCCAATTCGAAAAACAGGTGGAATCAATGTCAGCTTTTTCTCAAAATTAGGTTTTCATTAAATTATTACATAACATCTTGTCTATCATCTCTGATATTGGCAAAATTTACTTCTTTAGCGTAGAAAAATCGCAATGATGATGAAGTTACTAAAGAGGAGTCCGATGACGGTCTGTTATGCACAGTGCGCGGACAGTTGCATTGCGCTCCCTTTTCTAAATGTAGCACTATTCGTGCTATTGAAACATACAAGGGGTGATCAAAAGTTCAGAGACCATCTTTACGGATTACATTATAAAAGAGTTTTTTGTTTTCGACTTGTTTAACAGTAATCATTTAAAGTTCCGAATGATGTATTACTCTTACCTTTGTGAGCAATAATTACGGATAATTTAAAATTGTTTCCAATGAAAAAAAATGCAAGTGATGGCGCTGGCATCTCTGTCCTGCAAAGCCCGCTTCAGCTTCCACTCTCCGCACAAACGATTGGTTATGCACCTAACAGCGCATGTTTATCTAGGTTTAACGTTAAAATTAACATTGTTTTATACTTGAACTGTTTTACATCTATAGATTTTATTATAAGCAAGTCGTGATGATTTCAGAAGGCAAATCGATCAAACAGACTAATCTTCCGCTGGCCGCTGTTTGTTACTTTAAAAAACAAAAAGTTTTTCTAAATTAACTTAATAAAAAAACGAAACGAAATATAATCGCTTTGCCATTACATACAAAACTGAACTATTTTAATAGCTGAAACAGAAGCATAAGCTGTTTTGGGAAAAAGACGGGCTGGGGACTGAATTGATTTCTGATTTGCAGCCTTAAGCAAAGCTAGCGGGCATAACTAGGTCATGTAAAGAACTCGCCCATAGGAAGCCAGAATTTTTTTTTGTGTTATCTGTGGCATTTCCGATACTGGTATTTTAGTATCGGAATCGGAACAAGCCTAGGTAAAAGTACTAAAATTTGTTATATTATTAATTTTATAATATATCGAAAAGCAAGACTTGAAAAACTAGGGAGCTGAAATGGCAGCTGCAGTCAAAGAGTGATCCTCTGCTGCCATCTTCTGGTAATTTCATATCATTTTCATCTTAAAAATTTGTTTTCGGTGAAAAGACTTTTTTTCTTTTTTTTCTTTTCTTTTTTTTTTGTCATGTCGTCTTTATTAATGAAAAGTTAATCTTTGAGGTGAATTTTTCTGCACAGATGTAGAGTTGAAAAATTATGAAGGCATTTTAAAAATGTGTTCATGACTATGAAGGTAAGCTATTGATTGTCAATAGGGATGGACTGATACCACTTTTTTCCAGTACCTGCCTGATATGATACTTTTATTTTTGGTACCTGCCTATTCTGAGTACCGATATTTTAAATATTGGCTACGGAGACTAAAAGAATATGTATAATGTTAGTTGGTTACCTTAATTTATCAAATAGATACAGTTAAACCAAAAGTTATTCAGATTTCTTTTCTGATATTATCAGTCAACATTTCTCACATTGTCACAAATCTGGCCGGTGACCTTCGGTCCGCTCACCACCAGATGTTGCCCTCTCACATTTACATTACACTGACTGTTGCACCACACCCTGGACTACGTTCCCCATCAGCCATTGCGCTGATCACCTGCATTCAATCAGAGACCCTATTTAACCCTGGGACTTCCTCTCAGTATTCGCCAAGTATTGTACTGTGTTAACATTCATACGGAGCCTTTTGTTAGTTATCTTGCCTTGTATTCTTAGTCCTGTTTCCCAGCCTATAGATCGCCTTGTTCTCTCGTTTAGTCTGTCTCGCTGCCTGCCTTTTGGAACTCTAGCCTGTCATTTCGGATTACCCTTTTTCCTAGCCCCTTGGATAAGGTTTGCTATTGATTAGGGGTGTGACAAGACACTTATCCCACAAGACGAGACGAGACACAAGACTGAGTTCACGAGAACGAGACGAGATGAGATTTTTAAAGGTTTCTTAAGAAATCCTCAATGATGAAATAGATGGGGAAAATAGTCATTTATTCAACTGAAAAAGGTGCATTTTTCAGTGCATTTTGAACTTTATGAAATTAAACTTCCATTTTAATGAATTATATGCAGTAATAAACATTTAAACAAGAGCTACACGATTCTGGATAAATTGAAAATCACAGCTTTTAATAATTTGGAGACCATGATTCTCTCACGATTCTGGATATTTTTTTTTTTTTTAAACTACACAAAATAACGTAATTTACTGGTGGTTCTGACAAACTGTTCATTACTTAAGTCTTTTAAAAAAAAACATATATTCATTTAAACAAACAAACAAAAACATTCAATGAAGGAGTCAGTGTCTCACTTCATTAAGACTTGCTTGACTATTGAAATCTCCTGAATGAATGATTCAGTGACAGTTTTTTTGAACGGGCAGTTGTCGCCACCTCCTGCCGGAAGAGGATAAGCGTTACTATACATACACGTGTTAAGATACTTTAGTTTTTTAAGCGCTACTGTAGACAATAAGGCCCGGTTTCACAGACAGGGATTAGACTAAACCAGGATTAGTTCATAGTTTAATTAGGACAAGAAATTTTTATAAATGTGCCTTCGAGGGAAAAAAACCTTACTGGTGTGCATCTTGAGACAAAAGAAAGGCACTGATATATTTTAAGATGAGACAGTGCAAGTTTTTTTCAGTTTAAGCAGCTCAGACTTACATTTTAGTCTAAGACTATGCTTAAGCTTTGTCTGTGAAACCAGGGGTAAGTGTTTATACCCAAACTATAAACTTTTATCCCAGTACTTCTATTATTTAAATGTCTGTAACAGATATAATGAT
The DNA here is from genome assembly GCF_022985175.1 of Labeo rohita. Classification (NCBI taxonomy): domain Eukaryota; kingdom Metazoa; phylum Chordata; class Actinopteri; order Cypriniformes; family Cyprinidae; genus Labeo; species Labeo rohita. Next base: position 409,879 of record NW_026129634.1, on the reverse strand, counting down.
TATAATGTGGTTGAAAAGACTGTTTGTGTTGCTCTTTCTGCGTTCACATTTACCCCGACCCTCTGATTCATTAACATGGGCAGTGACAAAACGTGCTTCTCACGCTCCACTGACACTCGCGATGTGAATAGACACAGCTAAATCGTTGTCATTCTGGAAAAAGGGTGTTTGAATCGAGATCTCGATATTTTAAGGATTAACCCTTTGAGCGGTACGGTCCCACATATGGGATTCTATTTTCTGTGCCCCTGGGAGTACCGTCCCACATATTCATTAATTGAATGGGATTTAGAACGTTCGGTGACGTCACGCAACTGCCAAATTCAAACTGTGTTTTCGCGCGTTGGCTGGCGGTGCCCTTGTCATATAATCACAATTATGCAGTGTTTTCAATGACTTAAGGTTTATTTTAGGTTTCAGGAATTTAAATACACATAAGGACTAGTAACACAATACATTTAGAGTTTGTAAAATACACACGGATGTCTACTGAAGCAGCAATAACAATCAATTCAAGTATAATTTGCCGACGTGTTTGATTTATATCAGATACACATAATGTAAGTAATGATATAATTCACTCCATTCCTTTCCCAGTTCACCAGACACTTACTTGCATGTATTTCGGGAGAAACTGGTGAATTTACGTGCTGTAAATCCGGCTGACAGGACTCTCTGAACTGCAGCGCGAACAAACATGGCGGCGCCCATCTCACGTTATATATCACGATCCAGATCATTTATAAAGGTTTTAAAACGGCAAAATACACCCACTTACACGTATTCGTGAATCGGAATATCAGATAGTTGAAGACATGGTAAGCAAGTATGTGAATATTTTGAATAAAAAAGGAAAAACTAAATAAAAGCGATACGTCTGTCATACAGCGCTATACTGGCTGCGGTGTCAATCATAACGCGTCGCCATGGAAACAATAAAGTGAACGTTCTAAAATAACGGTCGCCTAAAAAAAACTCACTCTGGGGGTCAGATAGAATTTTTTAAATTCACCAGTGAAAGGGTTAATCGTGCAGCTCTAATGTAAACACTGCAAAATGTTTTGCGAGGATATTGAAAACGAGACACATCGGATCTGGTGCCATGAGATCTCGTCACATCCCTACAGGGCTCGAAATTAACTTTTTCACTTGGTAGCACTAAAAAAATTTAGGAGCACCAAATGAATATCCAGGAGCACCACAACTGCCAATCGAGCAGCCAGCACTCGGCCGGCATTTTTTAGTAATGCACCGATCTTGATTCTTCATGGCCGATTCTGATTGCCGATGTTTTTACAAGCAAATGGGCTGATTTTGAAAGCCTTTTTTAATATTTATTTTACACCTTAAGTAAGGGACAAGAATGAATGAGTACATAAAAATAAACAAGAAATAAACTACACAGTTCTTTCTTAGTCGTATTAAGTGCAAACAATGAATGAAGAGTTCAGATGCAAAAGCCTATAAATCCATCTGACGTTTTTCTTTAAAATTAGCATTTCTTTCTGCCTACTTTGTATAGGTTTTTATGTAAGTACTGGTACTTCTGATTGGGCTGAGCCTGAAATTTAGCGAGTTTGAAGTAAAAGTATTTGATGGACGTATAATATGTGTCAGGAGCGTCCACTCAGTATCATTATCTAATTTTTGACCGAGATGGCTTTTAGCTGGTTTTGCATCTGAACTCTTCAAATGCAGCCATAATCAAAGTAGGCTATTCTATTCAAAGTGCAAATAAAGACCGAATTTTTCAAGCATGATCCACATCTATAGACAACACAACCTATTATAGCCTACAGCCTAGATATGTTATGTATTCTAATTTGCGCACATTGGGGAGCCGTTCTCTAAACGTGTGGTATTAAAATTGCTTTTGAAGGCGCGTGCGCGTTTTACTTTCGGTTTCGTTTTAACGATGGCGCGAAACTCTCGGCGGTGCTGAGCGTGCATTCTACAATACAAGACATTAATTTAACAAAACAATTTGAAAGTAAGGGGGACACAATCGTGATTTTGAAAAGTGTGTCCTCAGTGGAAATTACGCCCCTGCGTGAGTGGAAATCTGAGTTAATCTGAGTTATCACTTGATGTGAATGCGCCAGACGGAGGCGCCAGAATTGCGTCTGACAGAATGTGCGCTGTAGCACGAAATATAGTATATTTCTTCAAAGCAGATTGCGGAGACATTTTAATTGTCCAAAATCGTTATATCACACACCCCTAATTTCAATGTAGTTTGCAAATCCGGAAGAGAGGTTGGTTGAGAGAGAGAGAGAGAGAGAGAGAGAGAGAGAGAGAGAGAGAGAGAGAGAGAGAGAGAGAGGAAAAAGAAAACGGCCGGTTCCGCGTTTCAGCGGAGCGCAGTGTCACTGACAGGGAGTGACTGACGGCTAATATCTAAAATCTGCATTAAAGTTAAGAATGTAAAGATCAAGCTTAATTAGTTATGTAATGTTGGAGAGAACGACGAACCTGTCACTGTATCAGCTCACAGCAGTCTGGGCAGTAGTTTGGCTAGCGAAAATTTTGTAAAGAAATGAAACAAGTCGCACCACAACAATTTCTCGCACTCGCACAAATGCTGCCTACTTGTGTTTTGCTCCTACATTCCTGTTTGCCGATGTCTGACCCTGCCTGTTACGCGACCATGTCTATGTCTAATGTAAATAAAGCTCTGCAGATGGATCCGCCCGCTTCACGTCTCCCTCTCTACGTTACACACATTATCACAGTTTATTCGCTATAGTTTAGAAAATGGTAATAAAATATGACCAGAACTCAGAGTTAAACTGTGTAAGAAAAAAAAAAAAAAATCATCCATATAATGTCAGATAACTTCAATAGAAAAGTATGTAATGGATTACAATCAACCATAAACTATCCAGACAACCGTTAGTGTAATTGAGATTTCAAATTTTAACACCGATTCGGGTAGATTCGAACCCCTGCAGACAGTCGGTCAGAAATATATAACGACATCATCTTATACATCTTATTTTATTGTGTAACTTGAAGAATTCAACCAAGACCAGAATCTCAGTAAAGCGTTAAAATAAAATACAAATTAAGGCAGTTTAACACGTCTGTGCACATAATTAGAGCAGTTATTCTAGGACAACCCACAAGATGGCGCCATTACTATATTAGACGTGACTGAGGCATGGGTTTAAGATAAGGTAAACAGCGAGTTATTAGTCACGAGATAACTCGATAAAACAGTGACATATATCACGACAAATACTTAAAATTACTTGCATCAGTTATGATGAACATAAAAGCAAGCTTAACGGTGACAAATCAACTATATAATGTCGTGAACGCACATACATATGGCGCAATCGCGGCATGAAAACAATGGGCAGATTTAAATAAAGAACAACAAAATACACTTACATATATGCACGCACAACTATATTACATAAGTAAGATTGAGATGTTGCAGACAAACGTGAGATGAAGCAGATTATTCGAGGAGGTTCGCATTCTCCATGTCTGCTCAGCTCCACTTCCTGACTCCCTGATTGGACACAGGAAGAAAGTTCAAGAAGCCTTTTGAACAGCCTCCCCCGAATTCAATGATTTAATTTGCACATCTTGACAAAAGGTCTTATGCTTCAAGGGGATTACTCTTCATCAGATATGGCTGGTATCTTGACAAGACAAGCTACAGGTCTAGTATATGTTCGTCTCTCAACTTGCACCGTAGCTCAGGGGTTTCCACCTGGGGAGATAGCTTAAAAATTAATTTAAATATTATCCTATAATTGTTTAATTTCATTATTAATGTGTTAAATTACAATGATCAAAGCATGCCTCTCTCATGTGCTGTGATTGGTTGCTTCGGACTCGGCGCAGCAAGCCTCATCGCACTGTTAAATACAGATTGAATGGCAGCTCAAAACTTCCAACCGCTTCACGCAAACTACATCTCTCGGCTACATGAAGCAAACCGTGGCGCTAATGTAAAGGTAAAGTCGATCAGGCTAATAACGAACTTGCGCGTGCCTAATGTATGACGTGAGTCGTACATTAGGCATGTACAAGTCTGCTATTGATTCCCAAACTACGCACGCTCTCTGGGCTTTGATCCGTAATATTTTAGCGTGAAATTTAAATATATTTGCATAGTTGTCCAAATTAATGTTCTGTGAGTGTTTTATAATGGATGCTCACCCATAGAGGATAATCTTGTGACGTTCAGTGGTGTTTATGCAGATGTAAGCATCAGACGCACTCTGACGGAGGAACTGTTGTTCAATGATCACGTCTTCGATGAACTGCCTTGATCAATGTGTTTCAAAAGATTTAGAATGTGTTTGCTGCATTTTTTTATTTTTATGTTTATTTTTTATTGGATACAAACAGTAGATATTCAGTCAGTTCAGTTCAAAGGGACAGTTTTAGTGAGTGGTCTTTTGGCATCTCCCTGTTGTCCTGTTTGGCAGGTTCACTTATTTAAGATAAAGTACTCTGAAGTTGTAAAGAATTCAGGTGCTTTAAATCTGTATATGTAAATATATATTGTCACGGGTGGGAGCAAAGCGACAGACACAGTGGGCGTGACGTCAGGCCTCGGAGAGGCTTTTATTAAACAATAATCAACAAAGTGTCCAAAGGGGAAATAAAAGTGTCCAAAAGAAACAGGGGATCTGGTGTCCTCGGCGTGAAGAGGTTCCGTGACGGAGGGGCAGTGTTCAGAGGGAAAGGGTCCAGGTAAGGGGTGGAGTCCGGCGGCCGCACTTGCTCCCCGGCGGGGTCCGTGGCAATATGACGGGTAGCGGCTTCCTTTATCGGCTTCATCCATTCTTTAGCGGCGGCACTTCCTCAGGCGGGTGAGAAGGCCCGGCATCCTGGCCCGCAGCCATTTCCATGCAGCTCGCACTCGGACCACGGGGTCCGGCAGCTCGTCCATCCGGGGGCATCCGTACCCTCGACGCACCCTTCCTGGACCCACGAGGACACCAGCGTGCATGCACGGGGAAGAGACCGGTCTTCTGAGGAGAGGCGCGCTCGGCATTTTAACAGCGGCGGTGATGAGGCTTCATTCACATCAGGTGTGCCTCATCACACACCGCCAGACCTGGATGTTTCAGCGCCCCTCCTCCTCCCACACGCCCACTCCCGTCGGGAGCCTGGTGAAGAGCGGCGATTACCAACGGGATGAAGCTGATAATTAGGGGGGAGGCAGCCGACTCGTCACAATATTTTTAAAAAGTTAGAATTGAGCAGAGGGTTTTCTTTTAAGTTACAAAGTATAGCTTTAATTTAAAGTTTGTTTGAATTTTGAAGGGGGGGGGGGTGGTTAGCATGCAGGAGAATAATGAAAAAGCAAGATATCTTGGTTAATAAAAAAGGTTTCAAAATAAACCCCTTTCTCTTTGCTGTGGAAGTACAGTATAAGTGGAAATGTCAGGCATGGGGGGCCTTGCAAAATTGACCAGAGAAGGTTGGGAACCCCTGCCATAGCTGACCTTACTCTGTCGTCCGCTCCTGGCTTCCCCAAAAAGCTTGAGGGAGCTGAGGGTCAACAGTCATCACTACATCCCCAATTTGAAGGTCTTCCATTTTTGTTGAACTTGGAGACTGGGCAGATAGTACTTAATGAAATCTCCAGAAATGGTTGGCCTACAGCTGGCTGTGTCTCCAGCAGCATCGACTTGCTGGGGCAAAGAGGCATCTCTGCGTCCAGTGAGGAAGCAGTTGGGGGGTGATTGGGCCAATGTCAGAGATGTCAGGGGACGTGTAGCCAAGAGGTTTTGAGTTTGAGAGGTTGAGAATTTCAGTTAACACTGTTCTCAAAACTTATTCTGTCACAGTCTGTGCCCCTAAAGTAACTTGGAGAGCTGTTTTAATTGAATGTATCTCCCTCTCCCAGCATACTACTTCACAGCCTCGCAATACCCAATAAATCCTTCTTAGCTCCACGAACACTCGATCTGGCCCAGTGTAGTGCAGCTTCTCATCATAATCCTTGATAATGAGTTTGGTCACAGGATGTTGAGGGGCAAGGACGATGGGATGAATAGAATCCAATTCTGCTTAAACACCCACCCACACAAATGAGACCACTGGTAGGCTCTAACTCAGGAGAGAGAAAAGCCAGCCTGCTCGTCATGAATACTGGTTTCCCAGACTTCAGTTGGACCATCTCAGTAGGGAAGCACTCAGTCTGCATTTGACAAAGCAACGTTTGCCGCCCCGTGAAGCTGCTGACTGCATGCCTTCATGAACTCGGCCAGGGTGCCATACTGCTGTGGATGTGGCAAGGGTATAACTGTAGTCGATCCACAAAATGCAGACTGCCTTAACTCATTACTCTGTTCTTCAGCAGGCAAGGAAGGTTGCTCGGGCCAATTCGCTAATGGCAGTTTGAGGAATGAAGGCCCTTGATTCCACTGGCTTCCTTTTACTAGGTCACACAGGCATTTACCTCTTGTGATGCGAGTTTGCCACTAAGCCAGAGCTCACAGCTGCTCAATCTTGTATCGGAGGGAAGGTAGGCAATCACTGCCGGGCAATTGCTGGCTCAGTCGCAATTCAAAGCCTCCCTCATTTAGCAGGGCACAGAGTTGATCTACCAGATCTTTGGTAGCATCTTTGGAGGTGAGACTGTGAAGGCAATTGTCAACACAGAAGGACTTTTCTATGACCTCTCTTACCTGATCTCCTGGTTGAATGTGGTCCAGCGCATGCTTTTGCAGGGTGAATGTGGCACAACAGGGACTGGAAGTAGTCCCAAAGGGAAGTACCTGCCACTGGTACACATCTGGTGCTTGTTCTAAAGTTATGTCCCTCCACAGGAACCGGAGTAGAGGTTTGTCATTAGGGAGCAGCCTCACCTGATGAAACATCCCACGGATGTCACTGCTTTAGGCTGTGAAATGTTCACGGAAGCGCAGTAACACTGCCAACAGGGTGGGATTTAAGGTGGGATGTGGAAGAAGCAACTTGTTTAAGCTTTGGTTCTCATACCGGAATGAGCAGTTGTAAATGACCCGATTCTTGCCGTTGTGTGTGACTGTATGGTGAGGGATGTACCACGATTCTTGTGATCTCTCTCTGCTTTGCATTGTTGCAGTTTCTCCACATAGGCAGCATTTTTGAGTCTTTCATTCTCAGTTTTGTAAGCACAGGCCTGATCAGGGTTCTTCATCAGCTTTCGCTCAATGATTCTTAGCTGCGGTAGAACAGCTTCTTTTGGCATGTGCAGAGTTGGCATGTGTTGTATGCGAAGGAGCGGTGTCGCATAACGCATGACACCATCCACGTGGACTCTCACCGTCTTCTCTTGTAAGAGGTTACTACTTTCTCATTGCCATACAGAATTACATCCATCTGCCATAGCTTTTCCACATGGGCAAACAGATCAGCATTGGGAGAGATGGCAGTATTGATGCATTGGTGAGTGTTGACCCCGCGCTTGATCTCATGTGTAGGGCCTTGTAGAGTCCAGCCTAGACGAGTTCGAACTGCAACAGGTCCACCTGGAGGGCCTAGGCGAACAGGCTCAATTGGGGTAACAAGGTGTGGACAATCTGAGCCAATTAGCAGTACAGGCTGTACTCTGTCTATTTGCTGCAAGAGCAATTCAGCTAAATGTTTGTACATCTTCTGGAGGGATGCAACAGGGTGAGTTTGCTCAGGGAGACCAAGCCTTTCGGCCGTGAAGGCACCTTGAATAGGGAATTTCTTGTGTCAGTTAGTGACAGGAGACAGTGAATGAGACTGCAGCCCCATGAAGAACCTGTTGGTCCTGCCTCACTGTCCACAGTATAATGTCCTAAGGCTGCCCCTTCATATTTAGCTGCTGTACTGCTGTGTGGAGCAGTATGGTCCTCTCCGACCCATCGTCCAACACAGCATATGCCTCAATAGATTTGTCCCCATTGGTGATGTCCTTGGTGGTTTTAACCAGACAGGAGTTCTCCCTAGTGTCTGTTTCGGTTTCGTCAGCTACAGTCCGTTCATTTACATCATGCAGAATAAGGAGGTGCTTCCTATGGCACGTCTAACACAAGAGATTTCAGGTTGCATTTTGAGGCATGATGACTCCATCCACAGCAACAATATGCACGCAATCTCCATTTGAATCTGGCAGATTTAGATGTTATCACTGGAGCGGGTGCTTGGATTTCACTCCCAGTGATGGGTTTCTCTGTGCCTAGCAAGAGGGAGGTTGGTTTCCTTAAAGCCCTTGGGTCACGGCGGTCCTGCCTTCTCCTGCTGCTGAGTTCTGGTGGGAGACATATCATCCTGGAGCCATCATCTTGTACTTGGAACTCGTACTCCAGCCAGATAGAGAAATCAAGAAGAGTTGGTATGGTTACTCTCAGTGGGTGGATGTATATCTTGAAGCTAGTTCTCAGCTCATGAGGGAGTTTATTCTGAAGTCGGGGCACATGCGACCCACAGTCTAGTTCGACAGTTCCCTCAGATCCCAGCTGTTCCAGCGTGCTCACTAGGGAACACACACGTAGCACAAATGGCTTAAAAGCCTCCACATCTCCAGTTCTGATGTTTGGGCCATCCATAACTTCAGCAATGTTCTGCAGGACCAACTTGTGCGGTTCCCTATACATCTTAATGAGAGCTTGCATCAGCTATGATGAACATGAAAGCAAGCTTAACAGTGACAAATCAACTATATATTGCCATAAACACGCACATGCATATGGCGCATTGCGCTAAATGAGTCTCACTCGTGGCATGAAAACAATCGGCAGATTTAAATAAAGATATACACTAAAGAAATACACTTACTTTATATGCACGCACAACTATATTACATCAGTTAGATTGAGATGGTGTAGACAAACGTGAGATGAAGCAGATTACTCAAGGAAAGAGTTCGCATTCTGCATGTCTGCTCAGCACACCTGCTCCACTTCCTGACTCCATGTGATGGACATGATGGTGACGTTGCCGATGTTGATTGGTCACAGGAAGAAAGTTCAAGGGGGCAAGGAAAAATTTTTTCCGATACACAAGTGAGAGATCCACAGGGCAGGCAGTGAAACGAAGCAAAACAAGATAACTAGACAAATCTATGGAATTGGGAAAACTAGGAAACTGGGAGATGGCTCCGTAAAGGTTGCTAACACAAACAGAGTGCTAAACGCAACATACACAATCCACAATACAATCCAATACTCGGCGACATGCAGGAGGAAGGTTTATATATAGAGTCTGATTGGGTACAGGTGTGTGTGTGTAATCAGTGCAAAGAATGATGGGAAACGTAGTCCGGGGTGTGGTGCAACAGTCTGTGTAATGTGAAATGTCAGTGAGATGCACCTCTGGTGGCGGGCAGACCGGACAGGATTCATGACAGAGCCCCCCACCAAGGAGCGGCTTCCAGACGCTCCAAACACCAAACAATCCAGGGGAGCGGTGGGGCGGGGGCGAGACAAGGCGAGGGTTGGAGGGCCAGGTCCATGTGGAGGACCTGGGGACTGAGGTAGGACCAGCAGAGCAGGGAACCAGGGCGGAGCCGGCAGAGCTGGCAAGGCTGAGGGCCACCAGGGCGGAGCAGAGGGAGCAGGAGCCCTCCAGGGTGGAGCGGACCGAGCCGAAGCCCTCCATAGAGACTGGGACCTGGGGAAAACAGAGACAGAGGAGACAGACAGAGCAACAGGGAGAGAGGCAGGGAACGCAGTGGATTTAATAGCAGTCTCTGAGGGAGCTGAGCTGAGCAGGTAGACAGCTTATAAATAGGCTCCAGACAGCTCAAGAGTTTGTAGATGGCCTCTTTTTCCGGCTTGAGTTCATGATTTTCTTTCCAAAGCTGGAATGGGGGAAAACAGAAAGTTCATACACAGGCTTTTTAGCCATGACAGAAGGAGCAGAGAGTTCATACGTGGGCTCCATGGCCGGAACAGGACGGACAGAGAGTTCAGTGACGGCCTCCATAGCTGTGACAGGAAGGGCAGAGAGTTTATACGTGGCCTCCATGGCCAGAACAGGATGGACAGAGAGTTCAGTGATGGCCTCCATAGCCATGACAGGAGGTGCAGAGAGTTCATACATGGGCTCCATCGCCAGAACAGGACGGACATGGAGTTCAGTGACAGCCTCCAAAGCCATGACAGGAGGGGCAGAGAGTTCATACGTGGCCTCCATGGTGTGATGCGACGATGCTCTGGGAGGTCAGACGAGATGTGACTTGACTCTGGATGACCAGCTGAGAAGTGACTTGACCCAGGAACAACAGCAGTAACTTGACTCATGAAGATCAGCTGTGACTTTACTTGGCTTATGAAGATCAGCTGTGACTTGACTCATGAGGATAAGCTGTGACTTTGCTTGACTCATGAACAACAACTTTGACTTTTCTTGACTCAGGAACAACAGCTCTGATTTTGCTTGACTCAGGAACAACAACTCTGAATTTGCTTGACTCAAGAACAACAGCTCTGACTTTGCTTGACTCGGGAACAACAGCTCCGAATTTGCTTGACTCAGGAACAACAGCTGTAACTTTGCTTGACTCAGGAACAACAGCTGTAACTAGACTGGACTCGGGAACAACAGCTGTAACTTGACTTGACACGGGAAGAGCAGCTCTGACTTGACTTGACACAGGAAACACAACTGTGACGTTACATGACTCTGGTATGGCAGCAGTGACGGAGCTTTGTCTTCGCCACCATTTTGTGAACGGTCTCTGCTGTCGCCCGCAATTACATGAGTGCGCTCTGGTGCGGCCGCTATTTTGAGAACGGGTTCCGCTGTCGCTGCCATTACGTAAGCGTGCTCCGGTGCAGCCGCCATTTCATGAGTGGGACTCAAAACCAGAGTAGCGATCATTATACAAGAGTGTCCTGGAGCTTACGGTTGACTAGACTTTGCAGCTGTCCCAACCGCGATGTTGCGTTCCTCCTCTGCAACACCCACAGTCAAAGATGAGCCCACACACAGCAAAGCATAATCCAAAAATTGAGCAAGTGATGAACTCGGACCCTCGCGTCTGAGCTCAGATCTCAGAGGTTGATTGACACCATCACAAAAGATCTCAATCAAAATATAGTCAGGGAGATCGGAAAAAAATTAGAGATGGCAAGAAACTCGCGACCATGTTGCTCCAGAGATCGCGGGCCTTTTTTCTGTCTGAAAAGTATTCTTGTAGTGTCCATACCTGTGCAATGTTCGTCAGGAAAGCTGCTGGATCCTTGTATGGTCGAGTACTCTGGTGTAGTGAGGGAGACGTGAAGCAAGCAGATCCATATGCAAGCTTTTATTAGATGGGCAAGACAAAGACTTTGTCATAAACAGGCTTGGAGTAGAACAATGGCAGACAGGTACAGCGTAGGAAAGACGTAAGAGAAGTCCGTGAAACGGGCAAGGGTTGATCAACGGCGAACGTAATACAGGGGGCAAGGAAAAGTGTAATCCGATACACAAGTGAGAGATCCACAGGGCAGGCAGCGAAACTGACAAAACGAGATAACTAGATGAAACTAGGGAAACTAGGAAACTGGGAGACGGCTCTGTAAAGGTTAACACAAACAGAGTGCTAAATGCAACATACACAATCCACAATACAATCCAATACTCTGCAACATACAGGAGGAAGACTGAGGTATATATAGAGGGTCTGATTGGGTACAGGTGTGTGCGTGTAATCAGCGCAAAGGATGATGAGAAACGTAGTCTGGGGTGTGGTGCAACAGTCTGCGTAATGTGAAATGTCAGTGAGATGCACAGGCGAGCTCTGGTGGCGGGCAGACCGGACAGGATTCATGGCACCTGTACGTGATACTGATACTGGGATTACTGACTTGAAATGAAGTTAGTTCAATATAAAAATTACATTTTAAAAACAGCTTCGATGTAGTACTATTTTTGCCATGTTTCTGTAGCTTAGCTTGCTAAAATTCCCAGGAGGATATCTTCAGTGCAGTGAAGCTTTATTTAATGAAGAGTAACTGTTAGCTTAGCTCACTACATTTTCAAAGTAGCTTGGCCAACACTGTTAAAAAGTGCACAGTTCATTTGTGGAGTAACCTTCCTATCACTTCAGGATATTTACAGCACTAGGATCATTATGAGGACCCACAACATAATCAGGGACAAAAAAACATCCACAACACAGCCTCTTCACACTTTTGCTGTCTGGGAGATGTACAGGAGTATGAAATCAAGGACAGAAAGACTCACAAACCGTTTTTATCCACAAGCCATCAGACTTCAGAACAACCCTTTGCGCTGTGAAGTGGAGACAGACGACATACAGCTTCAGATTCAGACAGTTTCATTTTGCTCGCATCGAGCACTCTACATCGAAAACATTTTTATGAACATGCTGGAGCACCTCTAATAACTTTTATAACTTATTTTGTGATGTTTGGAAGCCTTTTGATGGGTTGCATCAAGGAGCTGTGAAACCGATTACACTCACTGAATGAATCGCATTTGTGCCAAACTCTTACAAAGCAAAAACAAACATTCTCTCTTGATCCATGAACATTTCTTACAGTTAATGTACACAATCTCACAGTCTGAAGCGTCTGTCACACATGCTGTTGTGAATAATTAAGCAAAGTGTCTTCTGATTGGATAAGAACACACAGCCTCATGAATAATTTTGAGATGCCGACACGTCATTTAAGTACTATAGTCCTTTTAGTACTGTGAAGTCAACATGATGTAGATTTTAAACCTGGACGACAAAAATTGCTAACACAAACAGAGTGCTAAACGCAACATACACAATCCACAATACAATCCAATACTCGGCGACATGCAGGAGGAAGGTTTATATATAGAGTCTGATTGGGTACAGGTGTGTGTGTGTAATCAGTGCAAAGAATGATGGGAAACATCTCCAACAATTAATATTAACGGGATGCTAAGATTGTCTTATATGATGTGAAACACAAACATCTCTGCTAAAATCTCAGAAAAAGTAGTCTGGGGTTCATGACCCTTTAAAAACTAACTTTCCATTACCCTCACTGACTGTTACCTTGTTTGTTGCACAATATATATTTGTATATTTTTGTGTATATTTATATATTTTTGTATAGTTAATCTGTCTATATTCTATACTGTACATATTTGTGTAAAGGAGACTTGCAAAGTAAGTTGTTGGGTGGTCTAAACATTTGAAAGTTGTATTAAGTGTTTCTGTCCACTTCACTTATTGCTCATACAGCACGTCAAATACCCAACACAATATCCAATAATTTCAACATTTCACCTGTGGGAATTAAAATTTCTTTGTATTTTTATTAAGAATCAGGACAAATTGTACATAAACCATGTAAATGGTTTTGATTAAATGAAGTGTAAATTATTTGATTAAATAAACAACTCATTATTATTATTATTATTATTATTATTATTATTATTATTATTTTTATTTTTTTATTTTATGGTTGTTGTTTTTTTGTTGTTGTTGGTTGTTTATTGTTTTGAATACTAAATGTTGTGAAAAATTGTTCAAAGATATTTGGACACTCTTCGTCTGTTTCATTTTATGAAGATATTTGGATGTTATTAAATAGTTTTCTTCTATCATCTCTCTTTCTCTCAATGCAGGTTGAGCAGCTGTAAAATGACAGATGAAGGTTGTTCTGCTCTGACTTCAGCTCTGAAATCAAACCCATCACACCTGAGAGAACTGAACCTGAC
>NW_026129634.1:71221-132265 GCF_022985175.1 Labeo rohita | reverse complement strand
CTAATCATACTGAACATTAAAATATTTATTTGATGTTTCAGGAAGTGTACATTTGATACTTAAAGCTGATCTGAGTCTACTGTCTCTAAATATTGTTTCAGTGACAACTACTGGAAAAGCAAAGCTGAACTTTGTGCTGTGTGGAAATGATTCAACCCACAAGAGCTCAGTGTCTAGAATGTTTAGAGGGGCGATGATTAAACCAATGAATAAACTTTTACCTCAGGAAGAGATGAGTAAAGTGTGTCAGAAGAGAGAGGGAACGATTCATGGACGACAGATCAGTGTACTAGAGCTTCCAGCCCTCACTCGACTCTCAGAGGAGGAAATGATGCAGGAGACTTACCGCTGTCTGTTTCTCTGTGATCCTGGAGTTCATCATTTCATCCTTGTTACTCCTGTCAGTCCACTTACTAATGAAGACAAAGCAGAAATGGAGAAGATTAAAAGAATATTTAATTCTAATGAGCACTTCATGGTGCTTTTCATTACTGAACTCACTGTTAACCAAAGTGTGATAGATTTTGTAGAATCCACAGAATCTCAGGGTGTTGTGAGTCTCTATGGGAGTTGGTACGATGTGATAGGCTTAAAGGACCAGAGAAACTCCAGACAGATTTCAGACCTGTTTGATTACATAGAGAGCATGAAGACTGAACCCTATTCTCTTCAGACATATATAAGAGCTCCAGAGAGGAGAGTCAGACGCGAACTAGAGGAGAAACTGAGAGTGAGAGACAATGAAATCAAAGAATTACAGAAGAAGATCAAGACATTGGGTAAGTAGATTTATTTATCTTTATTAGTTTTGTGAACAAAATGACTGGCAAAAGTCTGTAAACTGACAGCACCAGAACCTGAAGTCTGGAACACTACACTACACAACATTTGGCCAGATTTTTACCCAGTGTTTTAAAAGTCATGTAGTTGTTACGAGAAGAGTGAAGGACCCAGAGGCGAAGGCCGGGAAAAGTTAACAGAAGTCTTTATTCGTTCTTGGCAACGATAGTAATAATATTAACACAGGCTGTCTGCCGTCTACTTCCACTTCTGTAGCGCAGAACAGGGAAAATACAGGAACGAAAAGTCACAGTATCAGCTGGAGCGCGCAGACTCCGGCAGCGCAGCAAGGGGGGGATTCCTCAGCAGGTACGAGTGAGCCAGCGGTGGGCGTCCCGGGAATGGTGAGGTGCCGAAGGCGCAAAACAGGATGACTGGGCAGACAAAGAAGACTCTAGACAGTTACTTGCAATACGACAGGACCGGACAATAAACACGACAGGACTAGACTTGACTTGACACGACTAAACTTATCTTGCAACAGGTAGAGGATCTCAGAGAGACGGCGTTCAGACATATAGAGTAATAATCTGGCAGTAAAGCCCAGAAACAAACAGGTAGAAATAGAGAGGGTAATCAGGGCATAGTGGGGATCAGGTGCCGTAGCAATCAGCGTGAACCCAGATTGCGATAGCAGACAGCTGGGGGAGAGAGAGGGAGAGAGAGATGACATAGGAAGAAGAGGCTAGATGACGAGAGTCAAACCCGGCTCGTAACAGTAGTGTATTTCAGCCTTAAGTAACATACTTTCCTTTGTTGTGATGCTTTGCTACCTCTAATAACATTTTTAGCTCCTGCATTTTTCTTTATACCTTCAGTCTTTTCTTTACAAAAAATAATGTCAGTACAGTTCATGTCAGGAACCGTTATTTGTAGAACCAAATAATACCTTTCTAGGAAGAGTTTTTAGGTTTTATTTTTTCAACTTCAGTGTTTCCAGAACCTAAAAATAACTTATACAGAACGTTCCCTAATGGTTATTTTTGGTGTGTTATTTATTTTAACCATATACAGTAAAGTTCCAGCGCTGTGCACTTGCGTAATTAACAAAATTAACCGTTGTTTTGTTTTTACTGGCTGACTCTTTATTGAATATTTACTCATACAAACAGATTTTCTCAATCACTTTGCCACATTTTTTGAAACCGTCTTAACATTCTCTAAACTGTAAGTGCAATTTTCACAGCGGTTTGCATGCACTGTTCACTTGCAGAAAGCAAGCTTGAGGTGCAGAGCCAGTGGTTGTTTTGTAGGCAAACATCAATGCCTTGAATTTAATGCGAGCAGTTATTGGCAGCCTGTGCAAGTTGATGAACAGAGGTGTGACCTGTTCTTTTTGGCTCATTAAAGACTACTCTGTCTGCCACATTCTGGATTAGTTGCAGAGGTTTGATAAAACTGGCTGGAAGACCTGTGTTGCAATAGTCCAGCCTGGATAGAACTTGAGTTGTGTAGCATGTTCTGATAGAAAGGGCCTGATCTTCCTAATGTTGTATAAAGCAAATTGACAGGACCTGGCAGATTTAGCAGTGTGGTCTGGGAAATTCAGCTGATCATCAATCACAACTCCAAGGTTCCTGGCTGTCCTTGAAGCAGTTATGGTTGATGTGCCTAGCTGGATGTTGAAGTTGTAATGAAGTGATGGGTTTGCTGAAACCACAAAGAGTTCTGTCTTATCAAGATTAAGTTGAAGGTGATGGTTCTTCATCCAACATGAAATGTCTGTTAGACATGCTGAGATGCAAGCAGCTATGGAATGAGAAATAGAGTGGAGTGTCATCAGAATAGCTGTGATATGAAAGCCATGTTTCTAAATGACAGAACCTAGTGATGCCACGTAGTTCTTGGTCCAAGAAGTGAGCCCTGAGGCAACCCAGTAGCTAGATGTTGTAACTCGGACATCTCACTCCTCCAAGATACCTTGAAGGACATATCTGAGAGGTGAGACTCAAAGCAAAGCACTGTATGTGTTATGTCAGGAACCATATTGAGTTTAAGTGAGCAGGAAGTGATCTGACATGTGCAGTGGAGTAACTAGCACAAGATCAGTGGAGCAGTGTTGTGTGTAAATAAGGTCCAGTTGGTTACCTAATTTGTTAGTAGCTGCTTGAGATCAAAAGAGGCAGGCAGAATGTAAAAGTCTGCAGCCTGAGGTTTATGTAGGTGGACATTTAAGTCTCCAAGGATAACTAGAGAAGTACTGTATCATCTTCAGGGAAGTTTGAGCATAACACATTTAACTCATTCAAGAAGGTAACTAGTGGACCTGGGGGTCAAAAAACAATTACAAAATTGGTTTTAAGAGGGTGGTAGAGGTAACGGAATGTGAAAAGTTATAGTCAGAGGATGAATAAAAAGCAATACTTACGTCCCTTGTATGAGTCCTTGCTCAGTGGAGTCACGCATATAGAGTCACTGTCTTTATACTCTTCGGTCTTCACTCGAGGGCTGCTGCGACCGCTGCCATGATATACCGACCTCTCTTATACCCATCTGACAAACTGTAATTAAATTAAGCTAAATAAGCTTTACTTTTTATCACAACAAAGGCCCAAGCAAGTGCATTCCTGTTGTGAACTGTGAATTTTCAGTTTACACATAACACGTTTCTAGAGATAAATGTACTGTACAAATAGAAATGTATTTATACAGCATTGCCATAGCTGCTGATCACAGCTTGTAAATGCTTTTCGTTGCCTGACTGAAGTAATTCTGACATGATGTGAATGCAGGATTATTTTATGACTAGTTTATTCCTTTGTCACAGTTCCAGAGGGTGCAAATCTGAATCTGGTTGTGTGTGGGAGTAACAGAGAATTAAAAACCTTCATATCAAACCTGATCCTGAATCAGAGCGAGAGAAGATCAGAGCTCAGCTCAGAGTGTGTGAGGAGAGACGTGGAGCTTCATGGACGTCTGATCAGTCTGGTGGAGCTTCCAGCTCTGTTCAACACTCAGCTCTCAGAGGAGGAAGTGATGCGTCAGACTCACCGCTGTGTGTCTCTCTGTCATCCTGGAGTTCATGTTTTCATCATCATCATTCCTGATGCTCCAATTAATAATGAAGACAAAGCAGAAATGGAGAAATTAAAGAGAATATTTAGCACAAGAATCAACAAACACTCATGATCCTCATAAAGCAGAATTCAGAGCATCAGACAGAAAAACTGAATGAAGAAACACAGTCTGTCATTGAGAAAAATCAGTAAAGATAATTCAAGATACGTTTGGTGAAAACTCATTAAAGTATATCATAGTGCTCTTCACCAGAGGAGACTTTCTGAAGAACAAAATCATTGAACAGTATCTAGGAGAACCTGGATCTACCCTTAAAAACCTGACTGAAGCATGTGGAAACAGATTTCTTGTGTTCAATAATGAGACTGGAGACCGAACACAGGTGACTGATCTACTGCAGAAGATAGACAACATGGTGAAAGTAAACGGAGGGAGTTACTACTTATGTAAGATGTTCAGAGAGATGGAAAGAGAAATGCAAGAACTACAGAAGAACATACTGATGGAAAAAGTGAAACAACTGAACAGAGAAAAAGAAGAACTGATGAACAAACATGAAGAAGAAAAAAATAGGTTGATAATGAAAATGGAGGAAGATCATGACAAAGAGAGAAGGAGAAGAGAAGAAAAATATAAAAGAGACATTGAAGAAAGAGAGGAACAAGAGAGAGAGATACGAGAGGAATGGGAGAAACAGAAACAACAGGAAAGACAAAGAAGAGAAGAAGCGGAGGAGAAATGGAGAAAGAAAGAATGGGAAATGTGGGGTGAATATAATCAGAGACTTAAACAAGAGATAGACAGAATGAAGATGATGATGGAGGTAGAAAGACAGAATCATGATAAAGACAGAAAGAGAAGAGAAGAAGAGCATGAAAGAAAGAGAAAGAAAGAACATGAAACATGGGATGAATATTACCAGAGACTTGAAGAAGAGATAGACAGAATGAACATGATGATGGAGGAAGAAAGAGAGAATCATGATAAAGAGAGAAAAAGAAGAGGGATTTAGGGACAGAGAACAGTATAAAAAGATACATTAAAGACACAGAGGAACAAGAGCAAAAGATGGATGAAGAGCTGAAGAAAGAACTTGGGGAATAGGAGAAACGGAAACAACAGGAAAGACATAAAATAGGAGAAGAAATGGAGAAAGAAAGAAAAGTACAGGCAATATGGGATGACTAAAATCAGAGACTTAAATGCAAGATAAAGAAAATCTTTAGTTCAAACATGAAGACAAGAGAGTCCATGAAACCGAAATTAAGTAGCTTTTTTATGTACTTTCCTTATTTTTTAAATGTACTGTACTAAGTGCATATAAAATTATTAAAATTATTTTGGAAGAATTTTACGCATGTTAAGTGTTCCTCCACCACCTTTCACAGGCTTCTTTACGAACTTTGGGTTCAGTCTTTCCCCAGTTTGATGCCAAACGTCCTACTGTGAGATTCACAATGAGCAGGAAACAGGAAAGTGTCCTCTAAGTTAAAGGTGACCGTGATATTGCCTGATTTTTACTGTTTATATTGTTTGATATGTTACAGATATCTGCCTTAAAATTTAAACATTTAAATTGAGATTTTTTTTTTATTATTATTATTATTTGTTGGATTTGTTTTAACACTTCATTCTGCAATTTTATTTTGTGACCTCAACATAAAGAGGGCTTTTGTGTGTAGGACGTGTTTTGCTCTTATCTTGAGAATCTGTAATATACAATTGTATACAAATCTGTTGTTAATTTTAACCTTTAATACTATAATAATATACCAGATGACTGGGTTCCCTATAGTTTACAGCATTAGCTTATAAATTTAGTGACTTTTAAAGTAGGTGCTATATAGCACTAAAAGTGGTTCCCCTATGATTACGAGCCAAAGAACCACTTTTAGTGCTATATAGCACCATTTGTTTTTAGAGTGTATTATGCTTTGGAATGTTGTGAAGTAAAGTTTTCTAAAGGAAAACACTCAAATACAGAAAAGTACAGACACTTGAAAAGTATATTTACATATAAGTAAAAATACTTCACTACTGTCTGCTTCTGCTAATAATAGTTAAATTAATCGATTATCAAAATAATAATCTGATGCAGCCCTACACTTGGGCTTAGTATGTAGCTCCAGTTGAATTTTTTTTTTTTTTTTTTTTTTTTTGTCATGTGCGGGTCTTCGTAGCTCCGTACCATATTGTATCGTGCGCACGATTTTTTTTTCTATGCATGTCATCTGCGGGACTTAAATGATTAAGCGCCAAAAAAGCCGAAAGCTATCTGTGTCACCAGTTTTTTTCCCTTACCCGTAATGGTCCTGCAGTGAGCGGATGTTTATGTTTATCCACGCCGCTGTTAAATCCCACAGCTTCAAATAATTACTGTTCTGTGTCTAGACTCGATGGTGAGAGACATTTGAAAGTTCCGGCAAAAGGTAAACAACATTTGTGCTGTTTTTCCGCTGCTTGGGCTGCTGATATAATGAAGAACGCGGCATTAACTGTCAGAGTTAATGATAGTATTTGTCTCTGACAGTAAGAAATTCTCAAGAAAAACGTTTTTTGGTTGATACGGTTCGTGATGTCGACAGTTGTTGTCTTTTGTCCTGTTTAGTAGGCATTCAATGACTGATTAGGTGGTGCTTGGCTTCAAATATTTGACTTTGTGTCGAATTTGGACTTATTTTGGGACAATTTAATATGATTTATTAATGACTTACCAATGAATCCACCAACGAATGGTTTGCTGTGTATTGATAAATGATCGTCTGTAGTAAGTTTTTCTGCTTGTGAATACTGAATAATGACTGACTTTATAGTTTGTGTTGTGATTTATAATAGGCAAGTATGTATTAAGAAAAAGTCAGCTTAACCTTTTAGTGGTTAATTTTCTATATTATAACAGAAATATTGTTTAAAAGGAAGAGCTTAGCCAATTTTGTGAAATGGTTGTGGTAGAATCGTTGCTGTGGTTTTTAAACAGTTTTTAATGTGTTCTGAGCAAACTGTCTCTAAGTACTAAAAAGTGCTGATGTTAAGTACAATACTTTGTTGTGTGCTATATCGTCCCAATAACTTTAATATTAGTTTCAGCAGTAAGTTCTTAAGTCATACTTAAATATGATTAGATGATTTTTGCTGGGGACTTTTCATATAGACAGGGCTAATGATAATGTGGTTGATGAATTTTGAAATACTATTAATATTATATTATTAATATTATAGTCTTTTAATTTAGTACAACATGTGACAGGATCTACACATTTTCAGGATCATATGTTTTGATTGTTTTTTTTTTTCCATTTTAACTGAAAAATAGATGCAGCTTGTTTAGTGAAGAACACTTTTAATGGTGAACAATATTTCTTTACAAACATTTTTAAAGGTTTGTAAAATATATTATTTGGGTACTGTTCAGAATCTCAGTGATAAAGGACTAACATCATTACATGATCTGGGTTAATGAGGAATTTTTATTATTATTATTATTATTGTGTTAGTTATAATAAAATAGTTAACAGTAGTCACCAGAAAATACAGCATAATTTCAGAATAATGTTCAGATTACAGTAATCATGTTACAGACAAAGTAAATGAAAACAACACCCAAAGTAAATTAAAGCTTCCTATGACACTTTATCCAAACTGTTAGTTGTGATTAATAAGTATAAATGAAAAATACAAGAAATATTAGATCCAACCCCAGATGTCAGATCCTGTCAGAAGATACCTGCTTTGTCTGATACCCAAAACCCTTTAACAGCTAGTCTTGTCTGTATGTTTCAGTGCTCAGTCGAACTTCGACTTTGGCTTCATGCAAACTTCATCCCTGCTTAGTTTATGCTGGAGTTTGTGCGTAAATCTTTTTTTTTTATTATTATTATTATTGTTATTATTTATACGGGATGCCTTGCAGTTTGGCATAAAGTTTGGATGCTTTCATCGTGAGTATACTGGCTGGGTTTATAAACGTTTATTAAACTGACAGAATATCTTTATTTTGGGCATTCAGAAACAAAGCTTTTCTCTTTCCAACTGTAATTGCATATGTGTTCATGTTTATAAATTGGCCATGCACTAAAATACACTAGTGGCACTGACCAGAGTTTTGCACTCATAATGAACAATCAGTGCTACATTAAACAATAGCATTCACTACAAAAACAAGGAAAACAACAAGTAATATAATAAATGAGAGAAATGTGTAATAAATGAATATGATTAAAAGGAATAGCTAAAAGAAAAATTATTAGCCTATATGATTAAGAGTATAAATGAATAAATGTCTGGTTGCTCTCTTGCTATTTTATTATATTATTATAGCTATTGAGAACATTTATATTCTGCATCAGCATCTCAGGTTTCAGCCCCTGGACATTTTACAGTTAATAAACAGCTGACATTGGTGTTTTCTTTACTGCTGGATACATCACTAATATAGTTTAGTTGAAGGAGTGAATGAAAATGAATGAGTGAATTTGGACACTGAGGCTTTTTGTTGCTCTAATTAAGTCTGTACGCTTGATATAGAAAGTATATATTCTCTTTCTGTTTTTCTCTGCTTTTTTTTTAAACACTCAACTTCAAACTCATCTACACCACTTTATTATCTAACAAATAAATTGTTTTGGACTGCAGCTTGAACTGAATGTGACGATATGATAACCTTGTCCTAGATGCTGTGTTTTTGTCCTGTGTGTATTGTGTGTATTGTCAAGAGGAAAATGAGACCAAAAAATGCAGATGAGCTGAAGGCCACTGTCAAAGAAACCTGGGCTTCCATACCAACCTCAGCAGTGCCACAGACTGATCACCTCCATGCCACGCCAAATTGAGGCAGTAATTAAAGCAAAAGGAGCCCCTACCAAGTATTGAGTACATATACAGTAATTTTTTTATTGGTCTTATGAAGTATTCTAATTTGTTGAGATGGTGAATTGGTGGGTTTTTGTTAAATGTGAGCCAAAATCATCACAATTAAAATAACCAAAGACTTAAACTACTTAAGTCTGTGTGCACTGAATTTAATACACGAGTTTTACAATTTGAGTTGAATTACTGAAATAAATGAACTATGCACATATATATATATATATATGATTTTCTCTTTTGACCAGCAAGTAATATATTCCAATTTAAGAAAATCAAATATTACTTCATGACATTTGGACACTGTCAGTGGTTTATCATTTAAGAAAAATACTCTCACGAGCAGCATAAGTAAGAAGATTAAACAATGTCCTGTTTGAAATGTTCTTTATATTCTTATCAGCAACAACCAATAAAGTGGACTGAAGTCACATATTGTATTAAATATAAGACTTGGTCTCTTACAAATCTATATCCAGTAGGCTTTAAGATTTAAAAAATCTTTTACATGACATTACATGACCATTTATCTTTTAGTTCCTTTCTTAACCTTTTCACTTCATTTAGTTGTTCAAGTTTCTCCTTGAGCTCCTGAACCTGCTCCTCTTTTCTTTTTCTTAAGTTATCCAATTCATCTCTTTGTTTTCTGGTTTCATTTTCATGTTTCGTCTTCATTTTCTCTAGTTGCTCTTCAAGTTTCTGTTTCATTTCATCACACTCTTTTTCTTCTATTTCTATTCTTTCTCTCTCCTCTCTTTCTTTTCTCTTGATCTCCTCCTCTTGTTCTCGTTTCAGATCATCCCACATTTTCTCCCATCTCTGTCTCTTCTCTGCTTGTCTCTCTTCATCCTCTTTTCTTCTCTTTCTCTCCTCTTTTATCTCTCGTTTCAGCTGCTCATAATGTCTATCCATTTCATTTCTCTTTTCTTCATATTCTCTCTCTTTCTGTTCTCTCTCTATTTTCATTTTCTCTGTCTTCTCCTCTGTTATCTGTTTATCATCTTCTCTCTCTCTTTCAGATTTCTCTCTTATTTTCTTTAGTTCTTCTTGTTTTTCTCTCAGTTGTTCCTTGAGTTTGTCTTTTCTCTCTCTTTTATCATCCTCTTGTTCTCCAGTCTGTCCTTTTTTCTCTTCCTCCCATTCTCTCTGCTGTCGTTTAAATTCCTCTTGAGTCTCTTTGTCATTTTCAGCCTCTTTTATTTTTCTCTTCCATTCTTCTCTTTCTTTCTCTTCTTTTTCCTTCTTCATTTGTTCCTCTAAATCTCTCTTTTTTATTTCCTCTTCTTGTTTCATCTGTAATTCAGCTATAATACGGTCATGGTCATTTTTCATTTTTTCTTGGTCTTGTTTATACTCTTGTTCTCTCTTTCTATCTTCTTCTTCTCTTTCTTTTAGCTGTTTTTCATACTGTCTTCTCTGATCTTCATTCTCTCTCTTCATCTCCTCTATTCTTTGATCATATTCATCTGTTTGCTGTTTCTCGTCTTCTGATTGTTTCTGATTCTCCGTCTCTCGTTTCTTCTGCTCTGATTTTTCTTTCTCCTCAAACTCTCTCCTGAGTGTTTCCTCTCTTTCTCTGAACTTATTCTTCAGCCTAAATCTTTCCTCATCTGCCCTTTTTTTCTGTCCTCCAGTCTTTTTCTTATGCTTTTGATTTCTGTGTCATATTTGGCTTCTAATTCTTCAATTTGATCCTGATTTTTTCTTTCCTCCTCTTCTATCATTTTCATTCTCTGTTCAATGGAGTTCGCTGCCTCCTCAAACATCTCATTTGTGAAATATCTGCCCTGATTCATGTTTTCTATCATACTGAATAGCTGAGTAACTTGTGTCTGATCTTGTGTTTCTGTGTTGTTAAAAGCCAGGAATCTGTTTCCACAGTCACTGATCAGATTCTTGAGTTCAGCATTTTTACTTTTCTCTACATATTCTTCTATTGTTTGTTTTTTCAGTTCATCTTCTCTAGTGAAGAGAACAATGCAGAAATCTGTTGCTTTTGAGCCAAATATCATCTTAATCATGTCTAAAGTGTCTTTCTCCTCTTGGGTGATTCTTCCCACGCTCAGCACAATGATGATCACATGTGGTCCAGGTGCTGACAGTGAAATACATTTCATTATTTCTTCCTGCACTTGTTCTTTTGTCAGTGAGGGGTCAAAGAGTCCTGGAGTATCAATAACAGCTACTGATTGACCATCAACTTCACCAGCTCCCTTCTGACAAACAGTGGTCACCAAACATGAACTGTCTTCACTGTGAAACGCATTTTTTCCGAGGATAGTATTTCCTGTGGCAGACTTTCCATTTCCTGTCCTCCCAAACAGCAAGATTTGCAAACATCCTAAATCTGATGGTAAATCTTCATCATCTGAAAATAACAAGTTTAGAGATTAGAGAGAAATATATATACACACATACAATAAGCAGAATAATTGTAAGGTTACGGGGGGAAGCGGAGATATGGTTAGAAAGCATGAAGATAAAAGTAAACATTAAATAAATTACTTTTGAGGGATTCATTACTAAAGTGTGCATAAAAATGCTTAATGGCAGTTGGCAAACCTACTGGAAGGTGCACACCAAACCATTGTCAATGCATTACTATTATTATTATTATTATTGTTTACACCCAAATATTTTTTTGCAAATTGATTTTAAAATTAGCTGGTTATTGTTTTGACTTACTGTTTGTGTGCTGAACCTCTGGAGTTTCTGTATAAAGTTCATTACGTCTACTTTTTTCCTTCTCCTCTTCTCTTTGTCTTTCCTGTTGTTTCTGTTTCTCCCATTCATCTCGTTCTCTCTTCAGCTCCTCTCGGATCTTTCTCTCTTGTTCTTCTATGTCTTTTGTGTCTCTTTTATATCGTTCTTCTGTTTTTATATATTCTGCTTCCCTTCTTTCTCTCTCTTTGTCATGATTCTGTCTTTCTTTCTCCATCATCTTCTTCATTCTCTCTCTCTCTTCTTCATGTTTGAACTGAAGATCCTCTTTCTCTCTCTGTCTTCTTTCTCTCTCTCGTTTAAGTTTCTCATAATATTCATCCCATGTTTCCTTTTCTATCTTTCTCCTTCTCTCTTCTTCTTCATCTCTTCGCTTTCTTTCTTTATCATGATTCTGTCTTTCTTCATCCATAGTCATCTTCATTCTCTCTTTCACTTCTTTAAGTCTCTGATTATATTCATCCCACATTGCCTGTTCTTTCTTTCTCCTTTTCTCCTCCTCATCTTCTCTTCTTTGTCTTTCCTGTTGTTTCTGTTTCTCCCATTCCTCTCGTTCTCTCTTTAGCTCCTCTCGTATCTTTCTCTCTTGTTCCTCACATTCTTTAATGTCTCTTTTATATCGTTCCTCTCTTTCTCTAAATTCTTCTTCTGTTCTCTTTCTCTCTTTGCCATGATTTTGTCTTTCTTCCTCCATCTCCATCTTCATCATTTTTTTCTCTTCTTTATGTTTGTTCATCAGTTCTTCTTTTTCTCTGTTCAGTTTCTCCACTTTCTCCATCAGTATGTTCTTTTGTTGTTCTTGTATTTTTCTTTCCATCTCTCTGAACATCTTACATGAGTAGTAACTCCCTCCGTTTACTTTCACCATGTTGTCTATCTTCTGCAGTAGATCAGTCACTTGTGTTCGGTCTCCAGTCTCTTTATTATTAAACACATGGAATCTGTTTCCACACTCAGCAATCAGCTGATTCAAATCAGATCCAGGTTTTCCCAAACACTGATCAATGGTTTTATCATTCAGATCATCTCCTCTGGTGAAGAGCACCATGGTGTACTTCAAAGAGTTTTCACCAAACGTCTCTTGGATGATCTTCACTGATGTTTTCTCTTCTTGAGTGAATCGTTGTCCTAAATTGAGCACAATGATGAACACATGTGGTCCAGGCAGAATCATGGGGATGCAGTTGCTGATCTCTCTCTGGATTTCTTCATTACTGAATTCAGTATCAAACAGTCCTGGAGTGTCGATCACAGTAATGTGTCTGCTGTTGATTTCAGCTGTTTCTCTATGACACACTGTAGTAACAGACTCTTGAGATGTTTCAGCTTCAAACATGACTCTTCCCAAAATGGTGTTTCCAGTTGAACTCTTCCCAGCTCCAGTTTTTCCCAGCAGCACAATCCTTAGTTCATCTGCTCTTTCTCTTGAATCTGAAAATGGACCAAATAAAAATTAAAAACAATATATTGAATTTTAAGTTAAGGTTGTCAATTAACAAGTTCATCAGAGAATATTGTGTGTAATTTATACTGAAGCATCATGTGCTAATCATATTGTACTCTGCATATAATGTTACAGTTTTGTCTCCATGTAAAATCTGTTACTTTAGTAAACATGAAAAGTTTTCTTATCATTACCTTGTGACTGAAACCATGTCTCTAATGAATGGATTCTTCTCTTCATTTCATTAAATTTATGCAGTTTTTCCATCTGTGTCTCCATCAATGTCTCTGTGGAGAAACAATCACCACTGTTTCCCTCAACCATCTGCTCCAGTTTCTCCATCAACACAGACACTTGTGTGTTCAGGTCAATGAAATGATGTCGTCCTCCAAAACTCTCAATGACAGACTGTGTTTCTTCATTCAGTTTTTCTGTCTTATGCTCTGAATTCTGCTTTATGAGGATCATGATGTGTTTGTTGATTCTTGAGCTGAATATCCTCTGGATCTTCTCCATTTCTGCTCTGTCTTCATCAGTCAGAGGAGCATCAGGAATGATGATGATGAAAACATGAACTCCAGGATGACAGAGAGACACACAGCGGTGAGTCTGACGCATCACTTCCTCCTCTGAGAGCTGAGTGTTGAACAGAGCTGGAAGCTCCACCAGACTGATCAGACGTCCATGAAGCTCCACGTCTCTCCTCACACACTCTGAGCTGAGCTCTGATCTTCTCTCGCTCTGATTCAGGATCAGGTTTGATATGAAGGATCTTAATTCTCTGTTACTCCCACACACAACCAGATTCAGCTTCACACCCTCTGAAATTGCAAGGGAATAAAGTAGTTTAACAATGTGATTTGAAATTCGATTAATGCTGCATTCATATCATGGTAATCATCACTGCACTGTAATTTAGTAGTTTCCCACTAGTAAAAGCCATTCATGTCTTTTATGCCTATTACTGTATTCTCACAATGATTCTTTATTCATATAAATAAATAAATCCACTCACCCAGTGTCTTGATCTTCTTCTGTAACTCTTTGATTTCATTGTCTCTCACTCTAAGTTTCTTCTCTACTTCATGTCTGACTCTCTTCTCTGAAGCTCTTATATACGTCTGAAGAGAATAGGGTTCAGTCTTCATGCTGTCTATATGATCAAACAGGTCTGAGATCTTTTCTGAGCTTCTCTGGTCCTTTAACCCCATCACAATGTGCCAGCTCCCATAGAGACTCACAAAATCTGTCACACTTTGGTCAAGTTCAGTAATGAAAAGCAACATGAAGTGCTCATTAGAGTTAAATATTCCTTTAATCTTCTCCATTTCTGCTCTGTCTTCATTAATAAGTGGACAGACAGGAGTAACGAGGCTGAAAACATGAACTCCAGGATCACAGAGATACAGACAGTGGAGCGTCTCCCGCATCACTTCCTCCTCTGAGAGTCGAGTGAGAGCTGGAAGCTCTATTACACTGATCTGTCGTCCATGAATCGTTCCCTCTCTCTTCTGACACACTTTACTCATCTCTTTCTGTGATTTACTTGGTATCCCTCTAAACATTTTAGACACAGAGTTCTTGAGTGTTGGATTATTTCCACACAGCACAATGTTCAGCTTTGCTTTTCCAGTAGTCGTCACTGAAACAAGATTTAGAGACAGTAGACTCAGATCAGTTTTGGTACCAAATGTACGCTTTCTTAAACAAAAGAAATATTACTTTGTAAAATATAATTACATCACAATATATTCTTTTATCAACTGAAAGCTACCTTACAACAGTTTACTGACTTTCTTTTTAGGTTAATGCGACAGTAAAATTAAAGTATGGATTTATGGCAAAATACAAACAGATGGTGTGCACTCAAACTGCAGCCTTAAGAGGAATAGTCAGGTTTTTATTCTCATTGCATCAACTCTCTCACTGTAAATCAGTGGTATGTGGTACTATTTCATAGTGTTGAAGTATCTACAGCAATTTCAGTTGCTGCTGGAGATTCTTCTACTCCTGATGATCTAATTTGTCTCTTTAACTCTTCCTATTCAGATATCTTGCATTCTATAGCCCCTCTGAAATATAAATGTCCAAAATTTAAATCATTTGGATGGCCCTAGCATTCAAGTAATTATTAATTCTTGCTTAGTTTCTGGCACTGTCCCTGCGTGCAGTTGTCCAGCCATTGCTTAAAAAACCCAATGCCGATATTAATTGCTTGAATAACTTTCATCCTATTTCAAAACTCCCATTTCTGTCAGAAGTTCTGGAAAGAGTTGTCCTGTCACAGTTACATCCTTTTTTAAACTCAACTCATATACTTGAACCTTTTCAGTCAGGCTTTACCCACCATAGTACTGAAACAGTTTTGTTAAACATGTTAAATGATTTGTTACTGTCAGTTCATTCTGGTGATAATGCAGTTTTGGTTTTTTTGGATCTGAGAACCGCTTTTGATACAGTAGATTAGGGCTGGGCGATAAAACGATAACGATATGTATCGCGATAGACACGTGATCGATATCAATAAAAATGTGTTCTATAAAACGTTCGATATTTTTTTATTCTTCGTCGGAAGAAAACAGAGGTTGCGAAGCAAGCTTGGTTGCATTAACAAAGGCACTCGCTCTATAACCTAGCAACGTGGGAGTGACAAAATTATTAAATTAATCCACCTTATTTTTCCCATAAGAGTGGGTGCAGCCATTTTTTTTTTTTTTTTTTTTTTTTTGTGTCTGGCTTCCGGTCTCACCCACTTCCAGCTAGTTTTAGCTGCACAAAAAGCTTGTTTTGCTGCTTGATATTGCAAACTGGCGTGTCTTACCGTTTTATTTTAATGTATTCTCTTAATTATGAATACACTGGTTTGTAGTGCAAACTGTTTTACCGTTACTGCACTTCGAGATTCTTCTCGTTATTATCCTATGGTAAATTATGAACCGGACGTCTAACACATTGCCAGAAAACAGCTTACTTCCGCGTTGAAAAATAAGGTGGATATCTTGTATTGTAGAATGGACGCTCAGCACCGCCGAGAGTTTCGCGCCATCGTTAAAACGAAACCGAAAGTAAAACGCGCGCGCGCGCATTTAAAAGCAGTTTTAATACCCCACGTTTAGAGAGCGACTCCACAATGTGCGCAAATTAGACTACATAACATATCTAGGCTGTAGGCTATACGTTGTGTAGTTGTATTTAATGCAACCTTAATATTCATTTAGTGCTCCTAAATTTAGTTTTGGTGCTCCTAACTATTTGAAGTTGGGAACACCAGTGCTACCAAGTAAAAAAGTTAATTTCGATCCCTGAACACAAGCAGCAGACCACCTTGGAGAGGTACTCTGCATCAGTGCCTTATGACAAAGAATCTAAATGGTACAAAGATAAAACGGAGGCAGTGGCATATTTCTCTGTTTATATTTAACACTGCACTATTTTATTACACTTTATTAAGCATTTCTTACATTTTCTTTACAGTACAGTAGTACAGTACAGCCCTACAGTAGATCATAATATTCTTCTGTCACACCTTGAACACTGGGTGGGCATAAAGGGTACAGCATTCTTGCTGGTTTGAGTCATATCTCAAACCCAGGTCGTTTTCAGTGTCTGTTGGCCAGTTTATCTCATCATCTGCCTCTCTTTTCTATGGAGTACCTCAGGGGTCCATTTTGGGGCCATTGCTCTTTAATTTATATATGCGTCCACTTGGTATTGTTAGTATTGTTCATAGTAAAATATGTATGAACATAATATATTACCTAGATTATTTATTTTGCAAAATCTTGTCATTTTAATAAATATTACATGCAATTTATTAAAAAATTGTTGCTGCTCCAATTAAGCTCAGTGTGTTCTCTTTAAGCTTCTCCACATTTAACGTCTACAATACTTCATAAACATACTTTAAATATTAACTGATAATTGTCACTAAGTTAATCTTTATAAAATGATTTTTTTTTTTTTTTAAATGATTTTAAAAATAAAATGAAACTTATTTTGACAGCTTTAAGATGACAAAATTTAGATGTAACTATAGTTTATGCCCAAAGATGAAAGGCATGTCATCAATTCGAAGAAGGAGCCGTCAGAAACCTGTCATATCTGTCCAGGAAAAAAAAGTGACTAAAGGCTGGAATACACTACACAACTTTGAAAGATTTTTAAAACACCAGGCATCATGCACTTACAGACTTTGTAAATAGTCACAAGGAAAACTGGCCACCATACGCTAAACAACTCACACTAGCAGACTTTAAAATAATTCTGTTTCATAATGAGGATAGTTTCTGTGTTTATCCCCATGAATGAAATGTTTTATTGGTTTGTTTTAATATTTGATTTTTGAATGTGTTACTTAGCTGAACGTGGACTAGCCCAGATGTTGCAATGTGCTTCAATGACACTTGCTTATTGAGAAAATGTTGATTTTTAATTGTCATATTAAGAAAATGTACGTTCTTTTGTCTTTTTTAAGAAAACTTTTTATTTATTAATTTGGGCATGTAGTTTCCATGCAAAGGATGTGCAGACCTCATCAAGTGATCTAGCACCACCAATGGAAATAGTCGAGCGCACATGGAAAAACATTTTCATTTTAACCAATTAAAAGAATCGATGCAGCTTTTAGACACAACTTCTTATTTTAATAGTCAGTTTGATAACACTTTAGAACACTAGTCGTGCTGTGTCTCAGCTGGTCTCCAAGAGTCTCGTCATGTCTAAGCTGATCGTCCAGAGCCACATCACATCTTAGCTGCTCATCCAGAGTATCATCTCGTCACAGCTGATCGTCCAGAGTCTCGTCACATCACAGCTGATCGTCCAGAGTCACGTCATGTCCTGTCTGATATCCCAGTCTGGTATCCAGTGTGAGGGATGCACCGCTGGTGTCTGCACGCACAGCTGGTATCCCCCATATCTACTCACCTTAGCCCTCCAGTCTTTGAACTAATTCCCCTGTCAGTAGCACTTCCCATGATGGGGTTTGCTTTATGGAGCATTTGGGCTGTGGCGTCCACTATGATTTCTCCAGAGGAGGAAGCTGACGCTGCAGATCCTCCAGAGGTTGTGGTGTTTACTGCTGTGTTTCCAGAGGCAATGGTGCCCACTGCAGTTTCTCCAGAGGTGGCGGCATATGCTGCAGAACCTCTTGAAGTGGCGGCACTTCGATTTCTTGTGTGGTGGTGGCACCCAGCAATGCACCGTTAGCTTGTCCCGCCCTGGCTTTAGAGGCCGCCTGTAAATCCTCAGTCTGTCCTGTTATAGCCACTGAGGTTCCTTATGAAGTACCCTGCTCTGAGCCAGTCATGAAGTCCTTCTTTTAACTGTCTTCCCATTCTGAACCAGCCATGGAGGCTGATTATGAACTGTCAGGTTATCCAGAATCAGGCCATGACTCATGTTGATTTTAGTCCCTGTGCTCTTATTTTAAGTAAGTTTTAGAATAACTTGAACCACGGTCTGTTTAAACGGTATTTACGAGCTAATGACGTAACCGCAATGACAGAAAACATAAACAGAGAACTCGGATATAAACAACAGAATAAACACAACAACCCTTGTGTAAACACACACACACTATTTATACTTCAAAGTATTAATATGATGATTTATCCGTTAATTCACTGTAATTGCCGCAAACTTTTAGCTCAATCATTCTGATCAGCGCTCTCTCAGCTGCACCTCTTCTGTCTCTCTCCCCCTCCCTCCTAACCGCTCACAATTTTCTGTTTTTCCAAAAGGGAGGGTCTGAACACATACAAACCAATGAAAATAAAGACCAACCTAACTTGTAGGGCAAAATCACATTTTTTCCACCTCTATAAAACAATCAAACTTACTCGCCAAACTTACTTATCATGTTCTGTGGTATTACTTTTCATTTTTCTCCCTGTCATTTTCTGTTTCGAATACTGCACATTAACTATTAAAAGACATTATTCATAAGAATGCTCTTAGAGGTATTATTCTGAAAAAAAAAAGATTTTGACAAACCTGCTCCATCACTTGCTGTTTTTGTGTTCTCAATGAACTCATAATCCTTCTCTTTGTCGTCTCCTCTGTCTGAAAGTCCAGATCTGCTCAGATCTCCATCCACTGATGATCCATCACCTCCATCCTCATACATGTTACAGATGAGAAATTCTTTGTGTTCTTTCTTGAGTATCTTCTCTATTCTTCTGAACAAATCAGATCGCCATCGTTGGTTTGTTGTATCAAACTGTAGATGTCCTCCTCCACACTCTTTTATTAAATCATGAATAGCATTGTTCCATATCATAGAAGTCAGCTTGTATCCACGTGTCTCTTCATCAGTAGTCAGCACTATAGTGTGTTTAATGGCCTGCGTACTGAAGAGGTTCAGCACATAATTCACTCTCTCTTTGTCGTTCTCACTGAAGTCGTTATACTGCAGTATGAGTACGAACACATGAGGTCCTGGATCAGAGTGATGCACACACTCTCTCACTCTCTGTGTGATCTGTTGATGTGAGAGATTCGGCTGGAGCAGGTGAGTGTTGATGACTGTGATGTGTCTCTTCTCCACCTCTCCACTGATTGTCATACTGTGCTGCTGTAAATAAGGTGTAGCTTCTCTGTTAAATGCTTCTGTACCCACTGTAATGTTTCCCACTCGGCTGTTTTCTGATCCATTCTTTCCTAGCAGCACAATCCTCAGACCAATCACTGATAAAATGTACGAACAAAAAACAAAGAAACACAGATGTTAAGTTTTCATGTTGTAAGGTTTACAGAACCTCAGACACTTTGATCTTCTGAGACGGACAATACACACAGTGTATTAAGATACAGACATTTGTTTCCACATCTCACTGAGAGAAGATGTGAGAAAAGTCCCTATCCACCTATTCCTTCCATCCACTTACCCTCACCCATCTCCTCTCACTCAGCTCACTTAGACTGGTCAATAGCATAATATAATGTTCTACATGAATACAAGTGATATCCATAGTCATGTTTGCTATCATTTGAACTGTCACTGTGTGTCTGGTACAATGGTCTCATTCTCACAAGAAGTAAACTAAAATGTAAACAGATCCTAAGAGTTCAGAAATATATTGCTCACTGTTGAGGTTGTAGTATTTCCCAGTGTCTTTCATGCAAATTACCATCTGTCCCCAAAAGGTGCAAACGATCAAGTCTAGGACTTGATCAATGCAAATTCAAATTGTTAGTTCCTGTCTCCATCTTGGGGGATGTCTGTCTGGGTCTGAAGTACTTAAAGAAGTGTAGCAAGAAGATCAGGGTGCCTTTCTGTAGCCAGAATGAGCCCATACTACAAAGTCTGTTGACACACTTCGTACTATGTATTTTTCTCAAGTCAGGTATGCATCGTACTCCTAGATTCATCTTGGAGATTTCTTGTAATGATTTGATATCTTTGAATTGGCTGTATAATTGGTGTAATACATATTTACCTGACTTCTAATAAATTGTTACATTTGATTTTATTCTGACTTACTCTGAAATTATTTTCTCAAGTAGATTAAGTGAAGGCGTATGTTACCGCAAATACGTGTCCAGGGTTAAGTACATACTAGATCTCAGGTTAGATGGAGCATGGGGCACATCAGGTGACATTCTAGATTTCTGACTAACTGCTTGACTTTAGTTAAGTTGTTATGCAGTTGCATTAACTATGGGGGGCTAGATAAAATACTATTGGAGTATTAGCATGGTTCGGGCATATTTCATAGTACTAGCCATAACCTCTGGCTATAGTCTCAGCTTTATTCAAGTTGTTATATAGTTGGACTAACTATAGGGGGCTAGATAAAACACGATTGAAGTATTAGCATACTTCATAGTGCTAGCCATAACCTCTGATTTTGTTTGAGCTTTAACTAAGTTGTTACATAGGTGACTGTAGGGGGCTAAATAGAACCACTATTTAAAACATGACAAGCATGAGGCGGTCTATTAAATAGTTAGTCATAACCTCTGATTAATGATCAGACTGGAGGGTTTGTGATCGTGGGGCCCATGTAAATCGGCCGACATGAGGCACCCTGAGTGACATAGATTCCTAATGAAAGAGTAAATATAAAGTAAAGAGTTAAATAGAATAAGCAAATGTTAAAATAATAACAATTACAAATAGAGAAACAATCAATTCGTATGACAACCTAAATTCGAGGTCATAATAAAATGGAGTCAGATTAGATGATAAAATGGAGTCAGATTGAATTTAACTTCAATTAAACAACTTTGCGCACTGGAAAGATCCAACATGCAAGAAAACCTTTGGCCACCATTGGATACCTTCCTTGGGCCAATTGCGTGGACCTTACAATGTTTTATGGGGACTTCCTATAGACATTATGATTTTTGTACTGTTTTAACAAAAAAAAAAAAAAAAAAAAAAAAAAATTCCATCACCTAACTCTAAAAACCTTCATAGAAACCTTCTGATTTTTACATTCTTTAAAAAAAAACAACAACAAAAAAACCCAATACATTTATTAGCTGTTTTCATTTGGTCATAGGGATCCAAACAAACAAACAAACAAACAAACAAAATGTTCCAGAAGGTCAAATATTTCTGATTTTATTATCCTGTGTGTTTAGTCCAGGTAAACCCTATGACCACACACACAGACACGTTCCATAGGTGTAATGGTTTTTCTACTGTACAAACTGTATTTTATATCCCCTAAGGTAACCCTACCTCTAAACCTATCCATCACACAAAACTACAGACATTTTAGATTTTCGATGATTTATAAACCGTTTTCCTCATAGGGACCAAAAAAATGTTCCCACAAGGTCAAAATTTACTGGTATTACTATCCTTGTGGGGAACATAGGGAATATCAGGTCACACAACTAGTCTGGGGTGACAAAATGTAGGGGAGTTTGAGCTGAAAATAAGTAGGCTCAGCACAGCCTTATGTCATTTGCTCAATCCAGTTGCCATAAAAAAGCCCTACGTGCTTACTGCTGCTCTATATTGTCATATAATGAATAGTTGAATGTAACACAAAGAGAGAGGAACTATTATAAAAAAGCTAAAATGTGATTTAAATGGTGATTGATCAAGCAACTGCTCATCCCCCAGAAGATGAACTGTCTAGATATGCCTGTGATGACTCATTTGAAATAGGTGCATGTGCTTGCTAGGCTGATTACCTGATGAAAATGATTTTGAATTAATTCTTATGTAGATCAAGTTGAGTGTTATGCTTTACATCAGGGATGGAGAACTCTATTCCTGGAGGACCACAGTCCTGCAGAGTTTAGCTCCAACCCCAATCACTCACCAACTCTTAAAATCCTTCTAAATCCTCTGCCTGTCCTGTCGTGGCCATGGAAGCTGCCCCTGAACTCTCTGCCTGTTTTTACCTCTCTGTTTCAGGCCCATCTCACTGCATCCTTCCCTTGGTCCATTTTGGATGTTAGTCTTAAATGTCCCTGTGGATGGTACTTGTCGAGTGGCACTTGCAGGCTTCAACATCCACCTAGATAAACCTTACCGCATTTGACCTCAGGTGAGCGTCTCCAGTGCCTACTTACAAATAAAATATATTTACACATGTTACTGCTCTACTGATCATACGCTGGTTCTTCTTATTCAAGCCATTTCTCCTAAAGTTGCACCTGCACTTATTTACATCATCAATACTCTCTTATATATACATCAATACTCTCTTAATATCTCTTCCCACATGGAAAGAACCTATATGAGGATATATGTGCATATATGAAACCTATATGCAGTATATATGCACATATATGACAATATATATGCTGCATATATGCGTATATATGCCACATATAGGCAAAATTGAGGTGCATATATGTGCATATACAGGCCATATAAGTCTCCTGTATTGCTTCTTTATATCCACAAAAAAACCCTATATGTACATACAAGATATGTCTCCTATATAGCTCATGGCAGGATCTGGTCATTTTAGCTCATATCTCACTTTGGCAACTGTCATACATGATGCCTAGCTCATATTTTCTATTATCAAAGCAATAACTAAGAACTAACTAAAAAAAAACAAAAAAAAAACTTATGTGCGAACACGTGAAATTGGTATCACATGTAATTGGCATGTTATGGAATTTACCCACACGGAAATAACCTATATAAACATTTATATAGGCCGTTTTCCTATATTATATGTACTTATATGTACATATACGTACATATATGCACATATATGTACATATAATATAGGAAAACGGCCAATTTTATATATGTCACATATATTAAAAACCTATATCAAAACCTATATTAAAACATATATGTTTATATAGGTTATTTCCGTGTGGGTTTACACTAGCGTATAACCCACTCTAAACTTTTAGAAAACTGCAGACTGGTATCCCTTCTTCCATAAATTTCGAAAACTCTTGAGCGAATCATGTTCAACCAAGTCTTTGCCTTTCTTGCACAGAACAACCTCCTGGACAGCAACCTATTGTAAACTAAATAATAGATGACCCAACATAGTGCTCATAACAACAGTTTTATTTATTAATTTAAAAAAACATATGTTTGAATCAAAGTGGGTGAAGGAGAGGGGAGTGGAATCAGGATAAACATAATAGGATAAATACAATAAAATAATAAAGATAAAAAATGAAATAAACGGGGTGTTAATTTTTCAGATACAGAGGTGTATTTAACAGTAGCCTTCAAGTAGGAAATACTACAGAAATTGAATAATCAAATAGATATCTTCACTGCTTGGATTAAATATACACTGATTACTATTAAAGCTAATAAAGTGATTTAGTAAAGAGCAGGGAGTGATTTTTCTCTTTTCCTTTGTTGTTTGATTAACATTAAATGATACTGATGGATGAAGGGATACTAGTCTGTTGTCACTTTAAGAGTTGCCCAGACTCAAAATAATGATACAATAAAATAAGAACTGGATTCTTCTCAGCTGTTTATGTTCACCTAAGATATTACAGACCGTGTCTACTAGAATTCTTGTGAAGATTTTGTATGTATTTGACTGTCAAAGCTCAATAAGAAAGATGCAAAACAGAACTGAATATGGGATCACTTGATTGAAAATACAAAAAAAAGAAAAAAGAAAAAAACACTGTCATGTTTAAACTACCAGTACTAATAAAACTATAAATTGTACCATTTTCAACAGCGGGGTATTGCAATACTTTTTTTTAGCACAAGTATATCATGAAACTCTACACATAGTCACTAAGATGTGTCATTCAGAAACATGGCTTTTCATATCATCGCTACAGGCTGATGACATACAAATCTACCTCACATTCCAGCTAAATTATATGATAGCTACTCACATCTCAACATGTCTGACAAACATTTCTTGCAGAAGGACCATCACCTTCAACTCGACCTTGCCAACACAGAGCTACTTGTGGTTTTAGCCAACCCAACACTTCATCACAATTATAACATCAAGCTGGGCACATTAACCATAACACCTTCTAGGACAGCCAGAAACCTTGGAACTGGGATTGATGATCAGCTGAATTTCTCAGGCCACACTGTTAAAACTATGTATTTTTAAACCTCTGTAACTGATCCAGAATGCGGTAGTGAGAGTGGTCTTCAGCGAGTTTTATGAAATGACTGAAGACATATTTTTTTCATCAGCACTTGACCCCTTAATACTGGGGATGCACCAATATCACCATTACTTTTATTTTTGGTACTTGACAATACCAGTATTCTCATAGCATTTTCAATTTATTATTTTGTTTTATTTTTATTTTATTTTTAAATATTGGGTACAGAAACCAAAAACATATATGAACCATGTTAGCTGCCTCATAATGCAGCTAACATCAAGCAAGCAAATCACATGCACATTGGCACAGAATGAGACAAATGCCTTTAGCCTGAAGCATTTCACTCAGGCTGTTTGTTTCACTTTCGCTTTAAATAAGGTTCCCTAGTGAAAAAATATGCTAAGTATACTTGCAGCCAGACTAATTGTCAGTATACTTCAAGTGTGTTACTGATTAGTTAACTTGAAGTGTGCTATTTTGGAACAACTAATTTTGTGCTAAGTATATTTTAGTTGTAATTAAATTGTAGTAAAGCATAACTGTAAGTGTATTTAGTGTACTTTTATGTGCTAAATTGGAACAACTTCAAGTATACTTAGTATACTTTAAGTAAGTATATGCTGTAAGCTAATTGCATGCTTGATTAGTGATATTAAAGTGTACTTTGTTTGTATTACAAGTATATTACAAATTAATTAAGGGTGTCTTCAAAATATACAAGAAACACACCATAAATATATTATTTTTGAGTAAAAATATGCAAATTTTTTCCCCAATGCTGAATGCACTCATTGTCAGGGTCATTAAAACAGTGTGAGTGAAATTCAATTGTTGGCCATGCAATAGTGTTTACTTGGCTGTACTTGTGACATCACAAACTAGTAGCTGAACTTCCTGTCCAGTACACTGTAAATCCTAATAAGTTCAGCTTACTTAAAAAAAAGTTTGGAAACCAATTGCCTTATTTTGTTAAAGCAAACTTAAAGGTAAAACTAAAGTTAATTTAATAATCAGTTTAAAGTAAAGAAAGCAAACTCTTACAGAGTAAATTAACTAATAAATATCAAGTAGGTTTAATGTCATTTCTAGTTAACATACTCCAGGACATTTACTAATCTTACTTAAGATTTAATAGTAAGATTACTTTATTAATTCTATTTACCTAGCAGTGTTATTTTGTGTTGTGCAAACATCTTACATGCTGTTATTCTCAACATGGATTTAATCTGCCATTTTAAAATATGGGAACTTAAAACATTTCGTGCAATCGGTTTCCACATTTTCTTTAAGTAAACTGAACGTATTTTTATTCGTTCAACCAGCATGAAATGAACTTAATACAAGTTTGAAATTCTCAACAGTTTATTTTTGTAAAAAACTTTAAGAATATCACAATAATAAAAATTAGCTTTTAAAACATCTGTGTTCTTATAATACTCTTTACAGACTTCTTAACTAAACAGCACTTTGTTGTCATAACATTATCGTGACCCACTGGAACACTGTTAAACAATAGAGCATTTTCAGAATGGCATGCAAACAGAACAGCAAAAATAAAATACAGGCCTTTAAAACCCATTCATGACAATTCTTCCCTCCATGATTGCCTTTATTGCATCCACAATGAGGGCATGTCCTCTGGTAGAACTGTGAGCAGGTCTACAACTGCTTGACTGAAGTCTGCATCCACATCCTAAGTAGAGAAATAAAATAGGTACAGTGTGAATTTCTCCATTTCAATACTGGAAATGTTCTAAAAGCATATATTGACAAGGAACTTTTAATGCTTTTCATTTATAAGCAAATTGATTCAAATTGATGACCAGAGTGAGTGTACAATGATCTGTGCAAACATCAAGTACAAGGGAATGTAATTAAGCTTTAAATTATGATCACCAAAGAGAGATGACGAGATTTATAGTGTGACAGTGACATTTCACAATACATGATTTAAATCAGAGCAAAAGTGTAAATTATCATTTGTGTCAACTATTACTGCATGCCTTGTCTTGGAAGTCTTGGAATATTACACACAAGTTCCATGGACTACATTTTTTGTACATTGTTTTCAACATTATAGATGTGAATTCACAGAACTTTTTTTTTTTTTTTTTACAACATGCTAAGAATGCTAAGAGCATTTTCTCTCGTGTTATGGAGTGATGGATCACACCCATCATTTACATGATTTTATCTTAAAGGGTTTGTTCACCCAAACCAAAGATTAAAATTAGCCCATGATTTACTCGCCCTCAAGGCATCCTAGGTGCGTATGACTTCATTCTTTCAGACCAATCCAATCAGAGTAACATTTAAAAAATGTCCTGGCTCTTCCACGCTTTCCATGGCAATGGGCGAGTGTTTCTGTTCAACAGTTCAAAAGGAGTGCAAGAAAGCGCATCCATCCATAATAAAATGTGCCTCACACATGAATAAAGGTCTTCTGTAGTGGATTGATGCATTTTTGTAAGAAAAATATACACATTTAAAAAGTTATAAACTCTCACTTCCACTAACTGTCATACGTGCAAGCCTTTCCAGGTGGATGTTGTAGGACGTTTGTGTGCATGCGCTGGTGTAAATATGCAAAGAAAAGTTTGTTTACAGGAGCAAAGGAAGCAAAGTTTCCTTACTTTAGCAAAAGAAAACCAGTCTGCTCTTGGTTTATATTGAAATCCTCCGACATTCTTCTTTATGGATCTTTGTTTTGTACTTCTAATTCGTTACTGGTGTTTCATTTCGCTCTGTCCTGTGCTTCCATGGTTGTCACTAATCACCGGCGCATACGCACACGTATATCCTACATCAGCTGCCCGGGATGGCTTCTGCCTATGACAGTTAGCGGAAGTGAGAGAAAAGTGTATAGTTTTAAATATGGACATTTTTCGTACAAAAACATATATTCGCTACAGAAGGCCTGTATTCACCTCTCGGAGATGTGTGAGGCATGTTTTATTATGGATGGACGCATTTTACTGCACTTCATTAAACTGTTGAACAGAAACAGCCACCCACTGACATTATAAAGCTTGGAAGAGCCAGGATATTTTTTAATATAACTCTGATTGTATTGGTCTGAAAGAAGAAAGTCATATACAATAGGGCTGTACGATAAATTGCATGCGATTGTCATGCGCATCTTGTCAGTAAAGACGGTTATGTGATTACACAGAGCCTTAGTTCACTGACAAGCTACGCAATATCGTGTTCATACGCGCAGGTGAATCGCATTCGATTATGAACGCGATATTGCGTAGCTTGTCAGTGAACTAAGGCTCTGTGTATTAAATTCCGCTCCATCTGAATGCATGTGATAGAGATTTACTACTAATCACAGAACCATCTTCACTGTCGAGATGCACATGACAATCACATGTGATTTATCGTGCAGCCCTAATATACACCTAGGATGCCTTGAGAGTGAGTAAATCATGGGCTAATTTCCATTTTTGGGTGAACTAGGCTCTTTATTTCAAGAAGTTTATTTCAAAGTGTGTAATGATGTTTGTGATCACTCAACACAATTTCACGAATTTAAAGCATTTACACCAATTTCAGTAATAAACTGTTTCACAAAAGACAAATATAGCATCTACTGCAAAACTAAAAAAAAAAAAAAAATACACAGAACCTTTGACAATTTTTCATAACCAGAACTATATTCATATTGAATAAAACAAAATGATGAGAGCAGAAAATTCAGTAATACTTACGAAACACATCCTGTAAAATTCCTGTGGGTCATCCTCCAGGATGACTGAAAGGCCCTGAAGTACTGCAGTGGAAACATCAGATGACTATGAAAAAATAGAGACAGGCTAAGGATAACAATCATAAGCAAATCATGATTTAAAGGTGACAACTACAGTCAACATGATAAAGAAATACCTTTTAATTAACTTGATGTGAAATTTAAAATCCTTTTTTCTAGAAAATGTCAAAAGTGCAGAGTCTGTGTCCAGTGCTGCGCAGAACTCAGATCCGAGATATGCGACTGAATCCTGCAAAGATCTAAGAACAAACATTGAGTGGCTATTAACATTTTGAAGGACACAATCCATAAACACACTTTTTGAAAAGGAATAGGGTTTTGAAAATTTTGGAAATGAAAAAAAAAAACAGGTTCACCCAAAAATAAAAATTAGCTATTAATTTACTCACCCTTACGCCACCCAGATGTTCATGAGTATTTTTCTTCAGCAGAACAGCAAAGAAGATTTTTAGCTGAATATGTGGCCTTTGGTGATTGATAAAATTTAAGTCAGAGACTGTCCATTTTTGGAGGGAAAAAACATATCAAGGAGCACAAACTTAATACCTGTTGCTCCTGATGATATACTGAGGTTTTATCAAGATGATCGATCTGTGGAAGAAAATGAAATAAATGCTTTTAAGTCTCATTTACTGCATTCATCTTATATTTATCTAAGTAGATCCTCTCTGCAAAGTATAAAACACAAATGTAAAGAATGTCTGTTATATCACAAACATAGCACTTGTAACAAACATAAACTAAAGCATCTGAACTTACATTTCCACTGCACAGCAGTCATCAGCTGGTATTCTAAAATAATAAAAAAGTGTTATCCATCAATCAAAAATCAGTGAACAATGAACAAAC
Organism: Labeo rohita; assembly: GCF_022985175.1. Classification (NCBI taxonomy): domain Eukaryota; kingdom Metazoa; phylum Chordata; class Actinopteri; order Cypriniformes; family Cyprinidae; genus Labeo; species Labeo rohita. Next base: position 103,223 of record NW_026129634.1, on the reverse strand, counting down.
AAAACCAAATGTATAGAGTATTTTTTTCTTATGTGATGTAAATGGAAACATCTGGTATTTTAAAACTAAGGTCGTTAACTTACATTTAAATAAGTTTCAATGTTATATATACTCTGCTTGAGGAGGTGGGGGTGATGGGTCTGCTAAAGACTCGTTAACAATCTCAGAATGCGTGTTGTTTGTTACTGCCTGCACATTACCGTAATTATCATACTAAGCACGCATACTATTTTCGTCGCAACCAGGTATTTCTAACAAATAATGCTACGGCTTGACTACAGTTTAGCACTCATAGTTGCTTTCAAAATCGCCGTGTCAAGTTAAAAAGAGTTATTTTAAAATAACCCGTCTGACGGTGTAGTGTTCTTTTCCATCCGTTTGTACACTGACCGGATTGCGCGCTCTCTAGCGTGAATACGGCCGTGTCTCTGAGCTCCTCATTTGAATGTGCCGCGTCCAGAATAAAATATCCTACAGCATATGCTAAGCGTTTACGAAATTAAAAACGATCTCCTCGTTTTAAGTGTTTTGTTTACTTCTCACTGAATTTTGAATTCTGCAAAACGTCACATGAAACAACCGTCGTTCAAATTACTCCTATTCTCGTAACTTATCACTAGCACGAATGGATAACATAGTAATTAATAGACAACCAGGGAGCTAATTTTACAGATATGAAGTGGACATTAAGTTAAGTGGTTTGAACAGAAATCGCTTCAAATAATGTGCAGGGTCAACCCGTGTTTGAGTTCTTTGAATGGGCTAAGATGTTCCACAAAACAACATGCAACAAAGTGCATAAAATCTAACCATCATAAGGACTAGCAAGCAAAAAATGAGACTTAAATTAAAAGCTTTTACCTTGATTTTACCGAAATAGATCCTCTGCAAACACACGTTGAGTCTTCAGCCGTTGTGCTTCTGCGACGTGGGGGAGGGGCAATTGTCGCCCAGTGCGCATGCGTAACAGCATGTCTTGGACATTTTGAGTAATTTTACTTAAATTTCATTAGTTATGGGAACTATCTGTTGTAATATTTCAGCAATGAAAAAAAAATTAGTAAACTCAACATTTTGGTTAAAATAGAGTAAACTTACTAGTATTTTTATAGCAAGGAATACTATTTGGTTTTACAGTCTAGAACACTTTTTCTAGTGTTCGTATGGTGTGCTGTTGGTATAAAATTATAAATGCATTGATGTACATGGACCCCTCTGTGACATTGTATCAATTTATTAAAATACTTAAATCACAATTACAAGAGTAGCATTTTGTATGTATGCATACACTTCATTTAATAATGTTTTAAATGGGCTTTAAATGCATTTATCATGTTTTATTACTTTCTGTTGTAAGCATGAAGTACACTTAAAAATTTTACTTAAAGCATACTAACAAGTTCTTTAATAATGTACTTTAAAAGTATACTTTCAATGCATTGTTACATTTCAGCACACAGTTAAAAATAATACTAAAATATATTTACATAAAGTGCAAATAAATACACTTTTAAAAACAAACAAAACTACATTTCAAGTATATTTTTAGAAAATATATTTTTTAGAAAATATACTAAATTACAATTATTTTAAAGTGTGTTAAAAGTTGTATTGTGAAAATAGGTAAAAGCATGGTGGTAATACTCTTATAATATATTTAAAGTTAGTACAACTTTTGGTTAGTATATTTGCAATGTACTATTGAAACAGGAAATATATTAGAAATACAATAAAGTATACTTTTTTTCACTAGGGTTGTGTATCTAACTTTAGGAGTAAGTTTTCATTCAGACTTATTCAATTACATTTTCAATACACTGTCATAGAAGTAATGTGACGAATACAAATTATTTCAGGAAAGTAAAATATTTGCCACATAAAATATATTTTTTGTACATTATTCTTCTATTGCATCATATTAATATGCATACTGGCCAGTTTATTACCAGTTTAATGGGTGAATAAATTCAGAGAATAAATTCAACACACGCACACGCACACGCACACACACACACACACACACACACACACACACTTCTTGTTAGGCTTTTATGTGTGCACATAATTTTGAAACTTCTTTCACAGGCTTTTGGCTTTATTTTTACTAACCACCAGATGGCGCTGTTTTTGACACTCTCAAATCTTTGATTTATTTATTTATTTATTTATTTATTTTTCCACCGAACAGTCAGGGGAAGGCCTTAGTGCTTCATGAGTCTTAATCCCTAGTTTTAAAGTTATGTGCACAAATAAAAGCCCCTCTCTCTCTTTCCGTGTGTGTGTGTGTTTCCTCTGAAATTATTTACCCATTAAACTGTGGCATTAAATACAATTATGGATATCAATAGGATGTAATAGAAAAATAATGTACACATATATGAATATTGCGCATGGAATTGCATACAGTTCTATGGACATTAACACTTTTGACAAGTTGGTATCTCGTAATTACGATGGCGTGTGAAGATTCCAACATGCAAAGTGAAGACATGTGATTGGACATGTGATAGTATGTTGAAAAGAGTGTGCCAAAAGTCCCTAGATGGCCTATTCTTTCCGGTAGATTTTTGAAGTGTGGATCCGTACACGCTCTAACGGCTTACTGCCCACAAAACCATTGCGCTTTGGAGAAGGATGCTGTTCAGAACTACAAAAACGAAAAAGAAAAAAAAAAAAAAAAAAGTTAAAAACTGCAAACATGGCGGATGTGCGCGTCCGACGGTTAAGCGGAGAGATTTGGAGTTTGAGTACTAATAATCAACATTTTTTTTTTTAATTTATGTATTCATTTCTTTAAATGCATGAACGACCCACGGCTGGCAGATCAACGTGCTACTTCTTTTCTCTCCGATTAGCAGTTAAATTAAATGTAAAGGATCCGCAATCCGTTAACGGGGTAATATGCTTTAAGGGCCTAGTATAGGCAAATTGGGACCCAGCACAATACACGCTTCAAAACGGGTCTTTGTTAGAGATTATGCAGCCTGCTCTATACTTCTTTTGAAATGCATTTGCACTCTGTGTGCGGAAAAGTGGTGGTACAGAAGCAGCACGGGCTCATTGTGCTTTCACTTACGACACGCTGGCATTTCTGATCCGCGGCTGTTGACCACAAACAACATTTATTCATCACTTTAAATTATTCAATGCATTTTACTTTTAAATTTACTTAAGTTGCCCAAGCAAGTAGCAAAACATTTAAACATACAGTCTACTTTTTTGTTAAAAGGTAGTACACTATAGACTCTAATTATATACCTACTTACGGTGAAATCACTACATTTGCATGTCAAAAATAGACTCGGTACAGAAACGATCGGTGCACTGCTGCATCTGCACCAGCACCAGCGCTTTGGCAAACCGCATCCGCCTGCAAAGTGAGTGCTCTAACCTGAAAACATGGGCACGGGGAAAAAACACGCACCGCATAGGCATTGCAAACCTTCTTTTTTTCTTCTTTTTTTCTTCTTTTTTCTTTTTTCGCCCATTCGGGGGTATAAATAGACGAATAGCCGTGGGAAAAATCAGTTTTTTCTGTTTTTTACCAAGAGTAACAGTGATGGCATTGCAGGTGAACTTCAAAAGATATTCCGATTAAGAAGGAATGTGTTTGTGTTAGTCACTAAGCTTAAATTAAAATGTCTTGCTTTGGTCTGCTGTGTTTTGTTACTACCGATTAACGTTAATTGCTAAAACTGAATTGATGAAACTATTAAAACGAATCTGAAATGTAACTTTGAAAAAGATATTAAAGTAAAAATTAATTTAAATGCGTAAAACTGTAATAACGTTGGTCTAGATAACCGATCTGGTGTGTATTAAAAAGTTTTATATGTATGAAATGTATGTGAGATGTAGCTATTTACAGGTTATCAGTTTCTGCCTGTTGTTCAAGAGTGCAGTAAAATATAATTTAATAAATTAAACGAAGCAACAATTGCCTACTGTTGGCTGATATTAATAAATGGGCTGATTATAAATACTTTATAAATTACTGAGGAAACGTTGCTGCATATATGTGTATCTGATTCCTGAACTTTATGCCAGTTCAACACCAACGCCTTGAAATCAAAATAAAAAAGAAAAACGATAGAAGGTAACAACTGTCGCCACTTTACATGAAGAATATAAGAACGTCTAGATTAATAGTGTTATGGATTTATTTCTGTAGGCTAACTTGGTCTAGGTTGCATTTTTTTGTTCATAGTGATATAAAAAGTAATTACATGGTCACAAAAACCAAAAGACCAACTCCTCCTAATTTGTATGCATACATGTGAAACATAGCCTTTACTGTTAGTTTCTTCCTGGTGTTCAGAGTCGTTTTAAACATAAATGTAAAAGCGCAGTGAAAAATCTTTTAACAAACGAAATGAACCTACTGTTGGCTATTGTTTCATTAATACTTTATAGATAAAGGAACACAGGAAAAGTTGCTGCATATTTTTGTATCTAATTTGATTCTTACCTGAACCTGACGCCATTTCAACACCAACGCCTTGAAATCAAAATCGAAAGAAAAAAGGACGAGAGACCCTCATCTGTGCCTACATCAGTCAGTGGCATCTGTGGGTGTACAGCTGTACACACTGTGTATCACGAGCGCTCTGACTGACCTGAGAAACATTTTCCCTGGGCTGTGAATATTTTAGCAGTTATTATTTGTGTACCGTAACCTGCAGTTGTGAACCCATCCCCCACACAATTGCAGTTCTTGACAAGAAATACGTTTATTAAGACGCGGAACCGCTGCATCTCTTTACCACAACAAACTAGAGACTTTTCAGACGTACACTTTCAGGCGCAAGACAAACGAGCGCAGAAAAGGTACAGGTGCCAAATAAGCTTCAGAGAACAACAGTGAACTGCGGTCTGATGAGATGTTGTTAGGCTATATGTCAGTAAAACTTAGAAAAAACATCGTTCCTGCCCTGTCAACTGTTTTACTGTGTTCACACTTCATCATAAATAAAGCGCACAAGAAACTATGAGCACACAACGTCGTAGTTCTGTCGTCAGTTAAGTCATGAAATTAAAAAAAAATAATAATAATAAAAAATTTAAAACTGCATGCATGTATATGTGCATCACATTTAAGAACGTCAAATGCATGCACTAAAATCTTCTGCAATTCGATCACAATATAAGGCGCAGCTGAGTACGAAAATGGGGAAATGAAACTAATGAAACCATATGCATAACATAACTCATTTTACATTCTGGTATTTATGTGCTGTTGACTTCCGCCCCTTTTCACATTATATACAGAGTTTAATTTAGGTATGATAGAACTGTTGCAGTTAGGTTATTTAATAGAATAAAATAGAACATTCTAATACATGTTAAACATTAAACATTCTCTGTTTACTTTTCACCAATCATCAGAGTTCATTAATTATACAAAATTCGGTCAAGGTTGACAAAATTTTGTACTATTTTATCTACATGTCTCATCCATAAGTATGCAGTGATGGAGAACAAGCTTTTGGGGGTGCTGAGATCCAGAACCAAGCTGACTGAGCAATAAAGCTATAGTGAGCCCCTTGATTAAAATACCTGGAAGTGAGGAATAATACAAAAAATGTACAAAAAAAAAAACTATATCAATTACAATTAAAGGGATAGTTCACCCAAAAATGAAAATTTGATGTTTATCTGCTTACCCCCAGGTCATCAAAAAAACATACACAGACAAAACCAAATTAAACCCTGCAGCCTCTGGTATAGTAGATGCATGCGAACACTTCTGTGCATGTGTCTATTATGCCAGAGAAGGTTGACGCGTCACATGCCGGCTGTTGTGAACACGCTCAGGACAGTTGGACATTGTGCTGAGAGGCTGAGTAGTTGGAAAAGCATCCGTGACGCGTTTCGATGCAAAAATACAGGAAGTTTTATTTACAATGATGAAAGGAGCAACAGAGTATAAATTATGTCGGTAAAGTATAAAACAGAAAATAAACTAAATTAAATTAGGCAAACAAAACAAAACCATCAACAGAAAGTGAGCGTTCCAGCTACTCACCCCCTTCCATCTTGCCTCACCGTGGAACTAACAGGTAGATATGCACCTAAGCTTAAGTGACGTACCAAACAGGAAATAACAATTTCAAAATAAAAGACATCAAACCTTTCCCACACCTACACTCCAGCCCCTGATTATTACGCTATGAAACTGTATACAATGCCATAACCTTTCTCACTGGCATCCGAAAAATGATGCAACTGAGCAGATGTAACTTCTCCAAAGTTTTCAGGTTTCAAACATCTTCAGACCTTGAACTTCTCCAATTCATGGAGTTCCAGCCAACTTAACCATTGCTGAACATACACTGTAGGAATAGTGCTGTCCCGTCCAATTCTTTCTCTGCACAGATCTTGAAGAATCATTTTAGCACGTAAAATCACAGGAGACAAAAGACCAAGTATAAAAACCGTGGATAGAACTAACAACAGAGATAATTCATTTTCTAGTAAGGGGTCTATCCTTGATGGTCACCTTGAACTTGAAGACATCGGACTCAGCACACCACAACTCTCCCAATGCTCTTTCCAAAGGTAAGAAAGGTAAGGTGTCATTCTTCAAGTCTAAATTCTTTACTTTCTTGTCTCTGTTTACCTCAGGTATGGCATTCAACACAGTGTGGCTGTTACTTATCCATTTCGTCAAATGAAATCCACCTCTGCTGCACATCTCAGTGAGCCTTTGGTACAATTGCACATCAACCAAATCTGTAGGCACAGATACAAGACAATCGTCTGCATATTATTAATGTTACAAATACAAATGTTATTATAGACAACATCTACTGTCTTGGCATCATACAGATCCTTATGGTCTTCTGCACACCTTCTCAGTGCATAACTTGAGCAACTTGGAGATGATGTTGCTCCAAATAAATGAACTAACATTCTGTGCTCTTCCAGACTGCCATCAATGTTTCCTCCTGGCCACCAGAGAAACCTCAAGAAATCACCTTTCACCAATCACCAATCATCAGAATGCACCTTTACTTGGTGGAACATTGACTCTATGTCAGCCATTATGGCCACATACTCCATTCTGAATCATAGCAGCACACACATCAGAGGACTAGTTAAATCTGGACCCTGCAGAAGATGTTCATTCAGTGATGTTCCCTGGTATGATGCTCCACAATCAAACACAACTCTGATATTTTGTTTCTTGGGATGATACACCCCATGGTGAGGTATATACCACAAATGTCCGTCCAGTCTTTCCAGTTCTGCTGTGGGAACTTTTTCAGCATGGCCTTTTGAGATGACAGTTTCCATAAAGGTGGCATAATCTGGATGAAAAAGAGCATTTCTTCAAAGATTCAGGGCACGTTGTTTCACAGTTGCCCTATGAATGTGACACAAAATCCATAAACTGGTGATCTTCCATTGACATTCCTATTTGTTCCTCTTGAACACATACAGGAAAGTCAACCTTGAACTATTGATCCCACAAATCATTCAACTTCATTACCTTGATCCTATTAACAGTCATGTGAGGATGGTCTTCAGCAACATGCTGTTCCAGTCGCTTAACTGGTCCATTACCTGCCCATCCAAACTGTCACGGTTCACAGGTTCACATACTCACTCTTGCGTGTTGTCGTGCGTGTGACGCGTGCTGTGTGTGTGTGTGTGTGTGGGTGGGTGTGGCTGACGTTCATTGACGAGCTGATCTGTTTCAGCTGCAGCTCGTTATCTTGGCTATTTAAGATCAGCTCTGTTTGTCCTTTGTTGTCAGATCGTTTGGTTGTGTCGTTCGCCTGGCAGCTCCTGTGTTCCTTCCTGTACTCGCCTTCGTTGGATGTCTGTTTCATGGTTCCTCGTATTCCCCGTGCCTGGCGGTTTCACTCGGTTGTCCACTGGTTCCTGCGCTACCAGCTGTACCATCTGCGGTTCGACCAGCTCATCTGACCCAACTTGCGATCATTTACTATCTGTCACAATAAAGACTGTTCTATTTACATTCGCTCTTGAATCCAGTGTTTCCTTGCTGACAGAACGATCTGACCATCATGGATTCAGCGAATGCACCACGCTACAGGACATTTTGTCGGCCAACAACGCCCGCATGGATCGACAGGACAAGCAGATGCTGGCAACTGGTTGAGCCGTGCAAGCTTTGGTGGCGCAGGTGTCTGAGCTCACCAACCAACTACAACAGCTGAGATCTCCCGCTGCGCCCTCCCCATCACCACCTCCCCCTCCCGTTCCTGACAGCCACGACGTTCATCACGAGCCTCGACTACCTACCCCTGAGGGTTACGCTGGTGAGCCGAACTTTTGCAGAGCGTTCCTAACTAAATGTTCCATGTACTTCTCATTACAGCCCATCACCTTCACTTCGGAACAATCTAAAGTGGCTCTCGTGTTGACCTTGCTTTCTGGGCGCGCTGCTCAATGGGGGACGGCGGTGTAGGAAAACCAACATCCGTGCTGTGCCTCGTTTGAACTTCTCTCGGAGGAGATGAGAAGGGTTTTCGACCGTGCCGTCATGGGTCGCGAGTGCCGAGAGTAAGTGGAACGAGGCGGCGCAGTGGGATATGTTCCTGCATGGGTTGGCTGACCGTATTCAGCGTGAGATTTTCACCCTGGAATTACCTGAGGATCTTGACGGACTTATCTCTCTGGCTCTTCGGGTGGACTCTCGGCTTCAGCGTCGTGATCAGCTGGTTCGTCAAACCCCGCTGTCAGAGTTTCCTGGACATTTCGTCAACACTGCCAGCAATACGGTCAGCCCGGTTCTCGATCACGAACCCATGCAGGTGGGTAGAGCTCGGCTCTCCCGGGAGGAGAGAGACTGGAGAAGATCTAAGGGTCTCTGTCTGTATTGCGGTGCTTCTGGACATTTTCTATCGAATTGCCCGTTAAAAGATCAGGCCCGACAGTAGAGCGAAGGTTACTGTTGGGCGGCTTATCACAGAGCAAACCCTCGTCAACAACTTTCCTCCCGGTGAGACTCCAGTGGACAACTGAGTTTCACAACTGCATTTCATGGACTTGAAATTTGCTCAACAACTTCTCATTCCTATAATCCCACTCAGCTGCAAGATCTCTGTTAATGCCTTGAATGGACAGACTCTTCCCAGTATCACTCACTCCACTGGTCCCATCACGATGATCACCTCCGGTAACCACAAGGAGGAGCTTACCTTCCTCCTCAGTGATTCCCCCCTGGTTCCGGTTGTTTTGGGTCACCCGTGGCTGGTCCAGCACAATCCTAGAGTGGATTGGGGCCATGACTCAGTCTCCACATGGGGCGAGTCGTGTTACGCTAACTGTCTCTTGTCTGCCTGTTCTTCTGTGTCTCGTTCTCTGTTGCAGGAGGAGTCGGTGAACCTGTCTAACGTGCCCAAGGAGTACCTCGACCTGAAGGAAGTGTTCAGTAAGTCCAGAGCCGCTTCTCTTCCTCCGCATCGTCCCTATGACTGCCATAGAGTTATTGCCAGGTATGTCTCCGCCTAAAGGCAAGTTATATTCGCTTTCAGCTCCTGAAAGGGAGGCCATGGAGAAATATATTTCTGATTCTCTGGCAGCCGGGTTCATTCGTCCTTCCTCCTCTCCCGCTGGGGCAGGATTCTTTTTTGTAAAGAAAAAGGATGGCTCTCTGCGATCTTGTATAGACTATCGAGGGCTGAACAACATCACGGTAAAGAATACTTATCCTTTGCCATTGATGTCTTCAGCTTTCGAGAGGTTGCAGGGAGCGTCCGTCTTCACTAAATTGGATTTGGTCATCATTTGGTCCGCATCAGGGAGGGGGATGAGTGGAAAACCGCCTTTAATACCCCCAGGGGGCACTCTGAATACTTGGTCATGCCCTTCGGGCTGTCCAACTCCCCCGCGGTTTTTCAGGCCCTCGTTAATGACGTGCTGAGAGATATGGTAGATCAATTCATTTATGTCTACCTGGACGACATATTGATTTTTTTCTTCTTCTCTCCAGGAACAAGTTCAGCACGTCAGGCGAGTGCTCCAGAGGCTGCTAGAGAATGGGCTTTTTGTCAAGGCGGAGAAATGCGTTTTTCACGCACAGTCTGTTCCATTTTTGGGATATATCGTCTCGTCCGAGGGTATACGCATGGATCCCGATAAGGTTAAGGCTGTGGTGGATTGGCCAACCCCTGATTCCCGCAAGGCCCTGCAGAGGTTTTTGGGGTTCGCCAATTTCTACCGGCATTTTATTCGCAATTGCAGCCAACTAGCCGCTCCTCTGACTGCCTTAATTTCCACCAGAACGACGTTCAGGTGGTCTAATGCAGCTAACGTTGCATTTACCAACCTCAAGAGCTGCTTCGTTTCTGCTCCCATTCTTGTTGCCCCTGATCCCACACGTCAGTTTGTGGTGGAGGTTGACGCGTCAGAGGTGGGGGTAGGTGCGGTTCTTTCTCAGCGTCCATCCTCGGACGACAAGATGCATCCTCGCGCGTTTTTCTCCCATCGTATGTCGGCAGCCGAGCGTAATTACGATATTGGTAACAGAGAGTTGTTGGCGGTCAAGCTAGCGTTGGAGGAATGGCGTCATTGGTTAGAAGGTTCAGGGGTACCCTTTATCGTCTGGACCGATCATAAGAACCTCAAATACATCAGGTCTGCTAAACGCCTTAACTCTAGGCAGGCTCGGTGGACGCTTTTTTTCGTGTCGTTTCGATTTCTCCATCTCTTACTGTCCGGGGTCTAAGAACATCAAGCCCGACGCGCTATCCCGTGTTTTTGATCGTTCAGAACTTCCTTCCACTCCCGAGGGAATTATTCCTAAGAGACTTTTCATCTCTACCCTCACTTGGGAGGTGGAGGCTAAGGTCCGCGCAGCCTTAGAAGGGGTAACGCCCCCGTCCGGGTGCCCACCGAGTCAGTTATTTGTGCCGGAGAACTTGCGGTCCGACGTCATTCAGTGGGCCCATTGCTCCAACATAGCTTGTCACCCGGGAATCAATTGCACCATGTTTCTCGTTAAACAACGATTCTGGTGGCCTTCCATGGCCCGCAACACTCGAGATTTTGTTTTGGCCTGCTCTGTTTGCGCGCGTGCTAAGACTTCCAATCGACCCCCAGAGGGGTTACTTCAGCCGCTGTCGGTCCCTTCCAGACCCTGATCCCATATGGCGCTCAATTTCGTTTTTGGTCTCCCACCCTCCCAGGGCCATACGGTTATTTTGACCGTAGTGGACTGGTTCTCGAAGGCGGCCCACTTTATTCCCTTGCCTAAATTACCATCTGCCAAGGAGACAGCGGCCACTGTCGTGAATCACGTCTTTCGCATTCATGGCCTCCCGACGGACGTGGTTTCCGACAGGGGACCCCAGTTCATTTCCAAGTTTTGGAAGGAGTTTTGCCGTCTTCTGGGGGCGAGCGTTAGTCTATCTTCTGGTTTCCACCCTCAGAGCAACGGGCAAACCGAGAGGGCCAACCAGGACCTGGAGAGAGTGTTGCGGTGTTTGGTTTCTCAGAATCCCTCCTCCTGGAGCCAACAGCTCTCTTGGGTTGAGTACGCACATAACTCGTTACCAGTCTCGTCTACGGGCCTCTCTCCGTTTGAGTGTAGCTTAGGGTACCAGCCACCTATTTTTCCAAGTCTGAACTCTGAGGTCGTGGTCCCCTCTGCCCACGCCTTCGTCCAGGGGTGCCATCGCATCTGGAGGAGAGCCCGAGAGACTCTCCTCCGGGTGGGAGCCCGCACCAAGGCTCAGGCCGATCGCCACCGGTCTAAGCCTCCCGTCTACGTCGTTGGTCAAAAAGTGTGGCTTTCCTCTAGCAATATTCCTCTCCGCTCCGTTTGTAATAAACTAGCTCCCAAATTCATAGGCCCATTCACTGTCACTAAAATCATTAGTCCAGTGGCAGTCCACCTCAAACTCCCTCCAGCGTACAGGAGAATTCATCCCGTTTTTCACGTTTCCAAGATTAAACCCGTTTTTCATTCTCTCATTAATCCGCCTGCCCCGGTTCCCCCACCGCCGCGTCTCGTAGATGGGGAACTTACTTATTCGGTCCGTCACATTCTGGACTTGAGGCGGAGGGGACGTGGAGTTCAGTACTTGGTGGACTGGGAAGGTTACGGTCCGGAGGAGAGAAGTTGGGTTCCGGCTAGGGACATTCTGGATCACTCCCTTATTGATGATTACAATCAACGGGTAAGTTCCTATGAGAGAGGGGTACTGTCACGGTTCACAGGTTCACATACTCACTCTTGCGTGTTGTCGTGCGTGTCCCACAAATCATTCAACTTCATTACCTTGATCCTATTAACAGTCATGTGAGGATGGTCTTCAGCAACATGCTGTTCCAGTCGCTTAACTGGTCCATTAACTGCCCATCCAAACTGTCACGGTTCACAGGTTCACATACTCACTCTTGCGTGTTGTCGTGCATGTGACGCGTGCTGTGTGTGTGTGTGTGTGTGTGGGTGGGTGTGGCTGACGTTCATTGACGAGCTGATCTGTTTCAGCTGCAGCTCGTTATCTTGGCTATTTAAGATCAGCTCTGTTTGTCCTTTGTTGTCAGATCGTTTGGTTGTGTCGTTCGCCTGGCAGCTCCTGTGTTCCTTCCTGTACTCGCCTTCGTTGGATGTCTGTTTCATGGTTCCTCATATTCCCCGTGCCTGGCGGTTTCACTCGGTTGTCCACTGGTTCCTGCGCTACCAGCTGTACCATCTGCGGTTCGACCAGCTCATCTGACCCAACTTGCGATCATTTACTATCTGTCACAATAAAGACTGTTCTATTTACATTCGCTCTTGAATCCAGTGTTTCCTTGCTGACAAAAACATGGTCCTTATAGCATATGGGTCTTGACTGCAAATGATCTGCCATTGCTCCGATGGCTCTAGCACATTAGCACCAATCAACAGTTCCACACCAGCATCAATTTATGGCAAACATATGTGGCTTAGATGAGGCCAACAAGCAAGATCCTTTTGTATGGCAATGTTAGATTTGTCTACAGGCATAGTATTTTGTGTGCATACCTCTGATAAAGCACAGAAATGTTCTTGATTCAAACCTAACACCTCCAAATCCTTAAGAACATAACAGGAGACAGATTTGTGTGTTGATTCATGGTTCTCATTAGAATATTAACTTTCTTTGCAGAAATATTGAGGTTGGTCATCAAAAGAAAGATGCTGAGCTTCCAGAATCCAGAAAAGCATAAGTTGTCACCACCTTGCTTACTTTCTTCGATTTCACACATACAGGAACAACAGACAATGCACAATTATCTCTGCCAGCCCCAGTAAGACCACTAGATTGAATTGAAACCAAAGCACTGCCCACTGTAGGCTTAGATTCTGTGTCTTTACCACACTGAGTGCCTTTTTTCTCTGGTGAAAGAATATGAAGACGACTTGTATGTTTGAGGTGGCATATCTTACATACACTTCTCTCCTTACAATCACGGCTGATATGTCTTATACATACATAAACAGCCAAAACAAATCCCTTGCTTCTTTAGGAAACTCATCTTTTCTCCATGAATTTTTTCCAGCAAGCTTGTTACAAGAATCCAAATTATGTTCTCCTTCACAGAAGAGACAAATCTTGTTCACAAATGTCTTACTGCATTACTTTCCTTTGGGCGTAGCAGTGACCGTAATACCAAAACTACTTCTGGATTTTGGACGAGGTGATCTGGTATTCAAGTTTCTACCTCCACTAGACAAAATATCTTGAATGTTTCCAAATACTGGATCCATAACTATCTTCACTTGTCTTTCTAAGAAGTCAACAATGTCAGAAAAACAAGCTTGATCTTTGCATCTTTCCTGTAAATCATATGCCACTATTCTCCATTTTTCTCTGAGCTTATAAAGAAGTTTTCCAAGAATGACCTGCATATTTGTGGCAAGATTCAACTCATTCATGTAATGAATATTCTGCATAGCATTGCAGCAACTCCTAAGAAATAGACCATAGTCCTGCAAAGCCTTAGCATCCTCAGATTTTATTGTTTCCATGAGAGAGACTTCTCCATATATGCTGATGCTATCCTTACTTCATTGCCGAAGTGCTCAGTCAAAGAGCTTTGTGTGCTTATGATTTTGGTGGCCATTTTGAGAAGCGAGAAAGCTTTAGAAATAGCTCATATGGACATGAATGTTTTTTACTAGTCCAAAACTAAAATTACTGTAATATTGCATGAAAATTTCACATGAAATTCTGTCAGTGAGGGGAGATGTAGAGACACTGGACGAGAAAAATAGCTGTATTTACTAAATACACTATATTTCTTGTCAGTTTAGTGTATAATTAATCACAAAAAATAAGTACAAATTAAGTATATTTATTTTGAAAGTCAAAATAAAATAGGTCTATACAAAAAGTAAATGGAAACGTTTCGCAAAACCAACAAAATTATTAATAAAGCTAGTAAAAACGAAACTGAAATGTAGCAACTGTAAAAAAACATTAAAATAAAAATCAATTTATATAATAACGTTGGTCTAGATAATCGATCTTATGTGTATTGAAACGTTTTATATGTATAGAAATATATGTGAGATGTAGCCTTTTGCAAGTTATTAGGGGAGCGCAGGGCACAACCTAACACTCAAATGTGTCGTTTTGTTTCATAATTACCAGTGCTGGACTAGTAATCTGGCATGCGGGGTAGTTTCCTGGTGGGCCGATGCACTTTTGGGCCGGATTCCGCAAAATGTGCCTGGTCGTCGGCAATTCCGAAATGTACACAGCAGCAATATCAAGAACAGGCTTGCTCTGCTGTGCGTGATGGGGCCAAAGGGACAGACAGGAGTAGTAGAGGAGAGGAGTTTAACTGGTAAGGAGAATGATAACAGGGGCTCGCAAGAAGGGGAAACGGAGGAATCTAACCTGTCCTGATGCATGTGCGCGCGACGAGTGTAGATTACGTAAAAACTTTTTAAGAAAAGTTAAAAAATAAATAAATTAATTAATTAATAATAATAATAATAATAATAAAATATTTTTTTCAAGGGCACGTTGTAACATGCCCATATGGCTTTTTTTTTTAAATTAATAACAATCTAATTTTGCCAGTGGAACACATTGCAACCATGCGACGGCCCTGATGGCGGGACGCAGATACAGTATAGTTCAAAACAATGTGGGCAAATGGATGAAACACATTCAAGCATTCAGAGATACATTCCCCTCCCTTCACACACAGCTCTCACAGAACACGAGACACATAAACGAGCCAAAAGGCTTTACATTTCTTAAAATAATAATTTCTGAACATTAAACATTGACTGTCAGTTTTATGCTGTTTCTTGTGGTTTCTCATTAAAACGCATGCAAGTAAATGGTGTAAATTATATCGTTAATGTCATATAATAGCATAGTTTAATAACCGCGGGGCCGATTGTAACAGTATTTAACGTTCTCCATTTGCAAAAATGAAATTTAAGCTTTGTTAGTGTTTTCTGCTAGTCAGCGACGCATTGAAGAAAAAAAAAACCTATTTAAACTGACTGTGATTAAAATAATAGCAGATTTGTCTCATTTTAAATTAATGTTTTTTGTAGGTGTGTGAGTGCAGTGAAATATCCTTTAATAAACTAAACTAAGTAGACCTTTGCCTATTTTTGGCTAATATTTCATAAACACTTCATAAATACTACTTTTTTATAGACCTGCAGAAATAGAATTAATATGGAAAAGCAAGATGTCTAGTAATATATTAAACTGATATCCTGATTTACAGCTCAGATAATGTTCATTATCAAAAACAGTAACATCTGTAAAAATTGTAACAACCTTATTTTTATGTGATCAAATTATTAATAATAATTATTCACCTCAATAGGGCTGTCCCCGAATAGTCGAAGATTCGATGCATCGATATGCGGAGCCTGATTCGACCACCGATCTCACAGTCGAATCTTCGCGGGTGAAACGAGCATCATACCATTTTGGCAATATGGGGGTGCTCAATGTCTAATTGCACACAGAACTACTGGTTTTGTATGGTTATATTAAGTTATATACAGCCTTTAATTATGATAATGCAGTAAAAACAAAAGTGAAAAGAAAGAAGCGTTCAATAAATATTTTTAACCTATTTGTGAATAAATCCAACCACCCCTGTGACAGATTTAATTTTCACTTTCCCTGATCCATGACGAGATGAGGACCATCTTGACGGCAGGGATTAGGCTACATAACAATGTCTGGATTAAGAAAATCTAAAGTGTGGATGCACTTTGAAATGGTAAAAGATGATCCAAAAAAAGTAAAATGCAAGTTGTGCCAACAGCTCATGTCGTACCACTCATCAACAACAAACATGGCTTTTCACTTAAAAGGGGTAAGTTTCTTACTAATAAAGACGGTTCACTCTTTCATATATAATGGCGCTTTTAATTTACGAATAGTAATATCATACGTTGGGACTTAAAATATGTTCGTCATTTTTTTTAGATCCACCCACAGTATCAGACTGACGACGGCAGTTCATCTAGTAGCAGTACCGGAGCTGCGCCAAAACTAACTCAAAGAAAGCTAGATTTGAGGCCGCCATTGTCCGAGAAAAGGAAAAGAGAAATCACGGACAAAATTGCAGAGTTTATTGCGCTAGACATGAGGCCAGTGAATGTTGTGGATGGTGACGGTTTTAAAGAATTAATGCGCACACTTGAGCCAGGATACACAGTTCCCAAAAGAGAGACGGTTATGCATTCGGTGGATGCAAAATACGCGTCCATACGCGCGGAGGTTTACATGTTAATAAACACACACACATAGGCCTAGATGATTCGACTATCGGTCGACTATAGAAAGATTCGAAAATTCTGATTCGACTATGAAAATTCATAGTCGGGGACAGCCCTACACCTCAATACCGTGGTATAAAAATAAACTACATGACTTCTAGGTATTTGTATGAAGCACAGAGGTCTTAGTATAAATGCACAAATGCTATTAATCAGAAAATACTGTAATTATATTCCATTACTCCTTTAATAGATTTAATACATAAATACATAATAATATAACACAGTTCGGTATGTCCCACAATTCTGCAGCAATACCATAGTGCAGTCAGTGTTACAGTAAAAAAAAATCCATATTAATTGATTCTGACTATTGTTGTGCACAGTGTTTTTCCTGTTTGTCAGCGCTGTTTCATCTGTTTAAATTGCCATGTCAAAAAAAAAAAAGAAAAAACGTACATAAATTCTGGACCTTTGGCTGGATGGGGTGGGTCGTTCGAACCCCCTGAACCCCCACTGGCTACGGGCCTGTAGTTTATACACATAAACTACAAAGATATTTAACTCTAGCGACTTTATCAATAAAACAATAATAATTCACGGAATAATTCACATTCACACGCACTCTCTCTTCAGCAGTCAAGTAAAATAAAGTCAAGCTTTATTGTCATTCTGCTGTGGACATATGGTGGAATGAAATGTAGGACCACGGTGCTACATAATAGTGAAACATAAACATAAAACCACTACAAAACCAGTCATAAGGGTACATTTTTTTTTTAAATTGAGATTTATACATCATATGAAAGCTGAATAAGTAAGATTGTTAGGATAGGAAAATATTTGGCCGAGATACAACTATGTGAAAATCTGAAAGTGCAAAGAAAGTCACTTTTAAAGATGTCCAAATGAAGTTATTAGCAATGCATATTACCACAAAAAAAATTAAGTTTTGATATTTGTAGGCACAATATCTTCATGGAACATGATCTTAATATCCTAATGATTTTTTAATAATTTCATCCCACACAATGTATTTTTGGCTATTGATACAAATATACCCGTGCCACTTAAGACTGGTTTTGTGGTCCAGGGTCACATATAAATAGATACATAAAGTAGATGTGTCAACTATAGATTATTTGCAGTGCAAGTAAACAAGTAAACATTATCTTATTGGTTCTTTGTAGCAGGGAGTGTTTATAAAAGTGTCTAGTGCACGTAAAGAGAAAAGTCTGCGTTAGAACAGATGGTCTGCGTTACAGGTAGTTTGTGTAGCTCATTCACTTGTGCACACAAAGAATTGTACATAAAACAAAACAAAACAAAAAAAAATAAAGAAAATTTTTCATCTGTTGGGGGAGGGGTTGCCAGGTTTTAAAAACAAAACTAGCCCAAAACTTGCCCAATCGCATTCTGGGGTAAATACACATTTTTTTTTTTTGATTACCCAGGTCAAATTCTTATTCTAGGGGATTGCGTTATTGTGGACACTTCAACCGGCGGGGATGAAAAACAAACCCACAGCAACAGTAGTAGCTCAGTTCTGTGGGAAAACCATGACGTGGACTTGGCAACACTAGGGTTGTGGATGAGGTTTTAGAGGGCGCAGGGAGATTGGAGTTGAGGGCTCTCACAGCCTGGGGCAGTTCTGTAATATATTAATTGATCTTGATTCAATATAATACAAATAATTATGCCCAGTCTTAAGAAAAAACTATTCTGTTGTTATGACTGTGTGTGTATAGATTGTAATATGATTAGAACAGAGAGAGCTATATAAAGAAGCATGGAATGCACTCATGTATAAAAATAAACATTTTCCCTATTCAGAGAGTATAGCTGATTGTCCTTCAGGTACACATAATAAGAATATAATTGAATTGAGTGTAATCTATGATAATGATACCAAAGAAGTTTACTAAAATCTTGCAAAGTAGCTCCAGAAAAACAGAGTGAAATGGAATGTGCTTAAATGGCCACCTATTTCAGTCCTGAATGGAATATGTGGTGAAGCCCTAAATTCATCTTCACTGCTTAAAATACCAGAAGCACATACATGGAAGGTATTGATCACCTTCAAATGTATATGTGTGAGTGCAAAACAGACATCCTAGAGTTGCCTTTGCATACAGTAATTTGGCTTCACTGTCTGATTAATAAAAGTCTATCTGGCTTCAAAACCTCTTCAGAGCAATTTATTTCACCTGAGCTGAAGTCAACGAACAGCATTCTTACTTAAGGGTCTTTCTGTTCTAGGTCAGTAAGGGCCAGATGAAGGTGGAGGATATTGCATCGTCCGAAAAACGGTTTAAGCAAGGCAAGGCAAGTTTATTTATATAGCACATTTCATACACAAAGGTAATTCAAAGTGCTTTACATAAAAGAAAGTAGAATAAACATAAAAACAATGATCACAACAATAAAACAAAAAAAGTCTGAGTGGTCTGTTAGGTTTATATTCAGTGAGCATATCTGCAATGTATTAAGGTCCTAAGCCATTGAGTGATTTATAAATGAGTAAAAGTACTTTAAAATCTATTCTAAATATATGTAGAGACCTGAGGACTGGTGTGATATGCTCACATGTTCTGGTTCTAGAGAGAATTTTGGCAGCAGCATTCTGGATGAGCTGCAGCTGTCTAATGGATTTCTTGGAAAGGCCAGTGAGGAGACCATTACAATAATCCACCCTGCTTGTGATGAAGGCATGAACAAGTTTCTCCAAGTCTTGACTGGAAACAAAACATCTAAAAACTCTTGCAGTGTTTTTGAGATGATAGTATGCTGAATTAGTTACTGCTTTGACATGACTACTGAAACTAAGGTCTGACTCCAGAATCACACCAAGATTCCTGATTTAATTTTTAGTTGTTTGACCCCTAGAGTCAAGGTATGCATTCACCTTAAGAACTTCCTCTTTGCTTCCGAATGCAATGACTTCAGTTTTCTCCTTGTTTAACTGAAGGAAGTTCTGGCACATCCAACTGTTAATTTCATCAATGCATTGGCAGAGGGAATCAATGGGGCTGTAGTCATTTGGTGATAAGGCTAGGTAAATCTGGGTATCATCAGCATAGCTGTGAAAGGCAATTTGGTTCTTTCTCATTATTTGACTTAGTGGGAGCATATACAGGCTAAACAAGAGCGGCGCAAGAATTGAGCCTTGAGGGACTCCGCATGTCATGGACGTCCACTTACGCCGGTTTCACACTGCACGCGTAAGCAGGGCGTATTTTTTTCGGCGCCCATGTTAACGAATGAGAGCATTCACACCGCCCGCAGTGGCGGCGCGGCAGCACGTAGCAGGAGCAGAGCAGAAACGTTAGTGCAGCAATCGTTTCGGCCCCGAGTCTATTTTTGCTGCGCCGCTTACGCTCGCTTTCAGCGGCAATGTATTGATTATGGCCAAAATACACAGGAAAAAGTTGCAGTTTTAACCCAAAAAGTACATTGACGATATCTACCGTGTTGTAAACACAGTATTATGTAATTAACGATAAAAAATATTTTTTTCCCGAACTTCCAAAACAAGTTTAATTAATTTATACTGTTTTTTTTCTGACGTTACTGAGTAATTGTAATTATTATATTAGCCTATATATATAGCCTATATTTATTATTACAACTACATGTTGCCATAAGAACAGGTGTCATGCTGATATCATGATGACACTTGTAAACAAACGCACGTGTCACAGGCTGGTAGTGCAGCTGCCAAGAAGATCATGGACAACACTCGTCTCATCGTAGTTAATAACATATATAGCGCGATTGCCTTTCTTCTGTCAACTCTCACTACATGCAAAACAAAGTCAACAAAAACACAGATGAAACCTAAGTTTAAAAAAAAATAATTTAGTAATAAAATAAGCTTATTGACCCCAATTACATGGAAATAAAGCAATGTCAACTACCCATTATAGCGAAGTCTGTACAAAATACGTGGTTCAGGTGCATGCTGCAAACGCTGCCGGTGTGAAAGCAAAATGGCTGTGCGCTGCTTCTGCTCTGCTTATGTGCTGCGCACGCGCTGCTTACGTCCTGCTTACGCGTGCAGTGTGAAACCGGCGTTAGACTTATGCTCTCCTATACTCACACAATAACCTCTGCCTTCTAATTATGATCCGAATCAATTTAAAGCCATCCCAGAAAGCCCGACCCAGTTTTCCACTCTCTCTAGACAGTATACAAACATGGTTTAGACAGTATATAAACAGGTTTAGACAGTATACAAACATGCATGTTGACTTTGCTGTCACTGTTTGTGTTTGTAGATTTCTTTTTTTTTTTCTCGAGCATATTGTTTTGCCGCCTTGATGCCATGACAGATTGGCTCTTGTTGTTTTGAGCACTGCCTTATCTCATGATCTGAATGCTTCATCCTGGATATTTACCATCCATGGCTTCTGGTTGGCACGCATGGTGATGGTCTTGGTGATTGTCACTTCATCTATGCACATTTTGATGTAAGCAGTCACTCTTTCAGCATACTCTTGTAAGTCTCTGTGGTCATTGTAAGTGGCTGCCTGTCTGAACATGTTTCAGTCTGTGTGCTGAAAGCAGTCCTACAGTAGTGAGGTAGCATCGTCTGGCCATACTGTGATGTGTTTTTGAACTGGTTTGACAAGTTTAAGCAGTGGTCTGTATGCTGGAATATCAGAGATGTGATCAGAGTACCCGAGATGGGAACGGGATACAGGCTTGTTTGTGTTTTTCCCTGTTTCCCCTTGTTGCAAAGTTCACATGTTGGTAGAACTTAAGCAGACATAGTGTGATACTATCAAAGGATTGTTACACCATTCTTTGATGATATACACACAAGCCACCTCCACAAGTCTTACCAGACAGTGATAAATCTCTTTTTGTTTGATAGCAGGTTAGCCCATGCAGCTTCCAGAAGCGATTTCCAGAAGGCTTTGGTGATTGTAGATGTGTTTTTAGAGTGTTTGCCTGATGATTTTGCTGTAAAGTGAGACTATTTGGAAACAAAGAGACAAGATTAAAAGACACAGAAGCACTGCCCTTAGGTCCAAAGTACACTGCATTTGACCATGCCACCATTTTGGATCGATTGTGATCTAAAATGGATTTTGAGTCTATAATAGGCAGACATGTACTTTTTGTATTTTATTTTTATTTTTTTAATGGACTGAATGCTACACCTGCTTATCATTTGTCATAAACAGGTTTATTGTTATAAAAAATGCCATGAGTTGCATAAAAACATATACGGAAAATATATTGTCATAATTATGTCTATTTGCTTTCATATTTCATGCATAGTTGTTATATATATATATATATATATATAAGACATTTTTCTGGAAGACATTTTGGTGTTTGCTTATCTGCAATACACCTATAGGAAGTTTACTATCAGACAGCAAATAGACATTTAGACAAAGATGTTTGATTTAGACTCTCTTTACATCTTTTTGCTATATGCCCTATATATAATCCATTCAGAACTTGTATAAAACTGTTGTCTTTTAAGCTGTTAAGTGGACCAGCGGCCAGGCAAATGTTGCATAGTTTTATGGTGCAATTTAAATGATTAACATTGTGATAACAATAGCAATGGACGGGGCACAAATATGTCAGAGTAGATGTGCACTAAATGGATAGTTTGCCCATGAATGAAAATTCATATTTCATTTCTAACCAAATTCTAATCTTTTAATTACCATCATGTTAAGGCTAGAGCACCCTTAATAATTAGAGATGCACTCTCCGTGATTTGAGTCTCAATCTTGCACTTTCAAATGACTATTTGACAACTAAATGTCTATTTATATTAAATTAAAGATAAATGTATATTATATAAATACACGAATGACTTATTTCATCATCTTAAATTAAAAGCTTTCTTGCTTTGGTCTGCACTCTGGAAGAACTATAATAACCTGGCCTAGGTAGGTTATTATACCTTTGAGTCTCGTTCAGCAAAATTAACGAATCTTTTTTCCCGAGTCATTTCGTTCATTTTAGCAAAATATAATTAAAATGTTACGTGTTACTTCCCTAACACATCTGCTGCTTACACAAACGTTGATCACACTACAAACAAGACAAAACTATAGAAACAGAAAAGATTAATTCATTGTTTACTTGGGTCTTTAGTCTATTATTAGCTCCCCTCACCTCTTATCTGACAAGTTTTCAGGTTTGAGTCGTTCGTTCATCACCTGAGCCCCATAAGCCAGAAAAAACGACCCATCACTAATTCGTATCATTGTAGACGCGCATCCCAGAGTCTGTGCTACATGAGCTTTTGTGCTTAAAAAAGTATACAAATGTTTTATTTTTCAAAAACAATGACAGATCGTTTTGCTTGATAAGACCCTTCTTCTTGGGCTGGGATCATTTAGAGCCTTTGAAGCTGCATTTAAACTTTATTTTGGAAGTTCAAAATCTGGGCACCAATCAAGTCCATTAAATGAAGAAAAATCCTCAAATGCTTTCCTCAAAAACCATAATTTCTTGACGACTGAAGACAGAAAGACATGAACATCTTGGATGACAAGGGGGGGTGGCTCTAGAAGTGGAGTTCTCATTTAAAGTTATGAATTTAGACCTTTTAAGTGTTAATTTTTCTATTGTGTCCACATTAATTCTATATATTAAGTAAGGGATAACGTACATCCAGCCGGTTACTATAACAGAATAAAGCCTGACAAGCTTATCAGCAGACCAATGTTAAGTGGAGGGCTGTTTTACAAGACTGAAGGGCTTCATTTTGTGATGTATATTATCCTGCCTGTAGGAACAGTGTCTCATCCTGACTGCAGCTCGGAAATCAAACCCATTACACCTGAGAGTACTGAACCTTGGTGGGAATCAAATAAAAAACACAGGAGTGAATCACTTATGTGACGTACTGAAGGATTCACACTGTAAACTGGAGATATTGAGGTCAGTAACATTCACATACAAGAATCAAAATGAACAACACCTGCTTTATTAATGACATCAGTAATGGTGAATCATTACAGTTTGAAATAGATTTGGTCAGATTGTGTTGTAGAATTTTCCTTGCTCAAGAGGTTTTGAAGTCAGATAGACCTTTATTAACAAGTTAACAAAAGGCAGAGTAATGTTCGAACACCACTCCAGAGTCTCGTCTCAAGCACACATATATACATCCTGAAGCATTCCCTATGCACTGTTATATTTTTGGACAAAGTATTTTTTTTTAACCATATATGAATTCCTGAAGGTTGATCAATAGCTCTCATGTATTTCTAGCTCCTGAACAGGTTCGTTCCAGGCATGAGTGTTTTTTTACACATAGTCAGATGATAATAGTAGAATAATATCCTCTTATGCATAGGCATAATTCTATGTTTTATATTGATTCAAGATTAATGAAAATCTTCTACAATTGTAGGAAAACGCTGGTAAAATCAGTGCAGATTCCAGCTTCAGCTCACAGCCGTCCAGCATCACATGATCATGTCTCTGTCTTTGTTTTTACTTTGACAAGCAACACGTCACATTACTTTACACATACTTTACTTTTACCATTTAACTGAAAGGTTGTTTTGAGTGTTTATTGTATATGGCGTATGCTCATTAGCATGTTTTTCTTTATAGTGACTCAACAAGAATATACAGACAAACATATGAATGGAATTCATGTTCAAATGTATTTAAAACACAAATATTGTTTTAGAAATATCTAAGCAAGATCATGTAAATGTAATGTTTTTAACTTAAAAAATTTAAATACTAACTCATTTGCAATTTGTTACACTGAACACTGATTTTCTCTCACTGTATTCTGTTACTATTTGACTTACTGTTTGAAACTATTAACTTACTATTTGAAAAAAAAAAGTTCTACTCTTTTCCTATTCTTCTATTTCTAGCCTGTATATCTTATCCGAACAATGCCTGTTATATGATATTATGAGCACTTCCTATGCTGTCTTGACTCTTTAGGATAAATAAAAAACACTTGATGTATTCCCATTTGTAAGTTGCTTTGGATAAAAGCGTCTGCTAAATGAAAAAATGTAAATGTTTTATATTAGATTAGTTATGTGTCTGATATCCAGTACAGATATCCAATATGTTGTCTTTGTTCTGTGCATGGAGTCTCTCCTTCATCAGTTCAGACCAACGAAACATTTGTGTCTTTCACTCTCCTCTAGATAGTCAAAAGCATTTTGTCTATTTCACCACATTTACATTTGCATGTAAATAAAATGCTACATATAGTTATAAACAACTACTTTGTCTGAAAAGTTCACTTGCCTGTTTTAAGTTTTATTGAAACTACATAAGCAGTACCTTAAATATAGGCTAACTTGTAGACATGAAACATAAAACATAAATGGCTGATGTATAAAAACATAAATGTTCCCATTATATGTATATTTAAGGGACAGTTCACCTAAAAGTGTAAATTGTCTCGTCATTTACTCTCCATCATGTCGTTTAAACCATCTGTGATGATATTTTGAGAAATGTCTTTGTTTGGTTGTCAACAGCTTGTTCAGAATTCAGCTGATCAGCTTTTAACAAATACTAAGAAGAGAGAGCACATTACTTCTGTGCTTATCATCTCACAATGGCTACCTATACAATACAGAATTTATTACAAAGTGCTGCAATATGTTTTCAAAGAGTATGTTTCTGATTGAATCAGTCTGTATCAATCTAACAGGTCTCTGCATTCAAATAATCAACTGCACTTTAGCTCTTCAATTTTAATTAAAATGCAAAGGTGATCGCCTTTGGAATGACCTTCCTCTGCAGTAAAATCGTCTCCTACACTTGGTGTATTTCAGTTCTTGTATTTAGTTCTTGCACTGTATTATTTTATTAGTGTGTGGTGGAGCCTTTGAGTTTACAGTTGTAAAAGTATCAAGGCTAAGCACTGTGAACTTTGTTTTCTTAGTGATCATGAACAGTGGAGAAGCATATACCCATAAAGAAATTGTGGTTTGTGATTAATGTTCATTTTGGTAATGCTTAGATCAGGGAACACATTAACCATTAAGAGTTTTCCCCCAATAAACTCCCAATTTGCTGCTTACTTGTAGTAAGGTAGATGTTTGTAGTAGTTATGTTTGGTTATAGATTAGGGTTAAGGGATGTAGAATATGGCCATGCAGAATAAGGCATTAATATGTGCTTTATAAATAAGTATTATTTTCTTTCTTTTTTCTTCTTTTTAATACAGAACACTACCGTATTGTCTTTAATGTGGGGCAATTCTCTATTATATGCAAGGGTTCAATTAATGGCAACCCTCAGCCAGGCAAAGTAATGATGGAATCAAAAACCAGTTGGACATGAAGCCTATATACATAAAGATCAGAAAATGTGGATCAAGTATTAATTCTACACCCTAATATGAATAGAAAGAACTGAAAGTAAGAAATAAATACAAATCTCAGCATGTGTGACATTCGCAATAAACAGCATCGTAGACAACAGTCCAGGAACAGGGGAAATATTAATGCAGTGTTTATATTTATTAGTTAGAATATCCGCGCTCCAGTACAGCAGGTGGCAGTAACTGTTTAGTTCGTTCGAAACCCTTCAGCTCGAAAACGAACATAACCGCATAACATAACAGATTGTCCATAATTTATCATATAAATTTGATTGCATTTGTAACGCGAAGAGACGAGAGGCGAGCGGATCCAAATGCGAGCTTTTATTTAATGGACGAGGCAAAGACATGGTCAGACAGGCAGGGTCAAACAGGAGCAAACAGGAATGTCACAGGAGAGACGTAGAGAATAATCCAATAACACGAGCGAGAGTCCAGAAGGCAGGCGGCGAGCAGTCGAGACGAGAAGGGCCAGGCGAGGGAACTAAACACAAGGAACTCGGAACAAGGAAACTAGGGAACGTTAACAATAACAACTCACAATACTCCGTGGTTTGCAAGGGGAAAGACCGGTGCTTTTATAGCGCCGCTGATTGGTCGCGGATGAAGTGCAATGGCTGATGGGGATTGTAGTCCGGGGTGTAGTACAACAGTCAGAGTGTGATAATGGGGTGAGAGTGACATCTGGTGGTGAGCGGACAGCGGGACACCGACCAGATTCGTGACATAGCCCCCCCCCCCAAGGAGTGGCTTCCAGATGCTCCAACAGCAAAACAGTCCTGGGGAGCGGTGGGAGGGCCAGGAGACTGAGGCAGAACCGGTAGGAAGGAAGCCTTCCAGGGCGGAGCAGGAGGCGGAGCAGGAGGCGCAGGAGGCGCCGAAACCCTCCAGGGCGGAGGCGGAGGCAGAACAGGAGCCCTCCGGGGCGGAGCCGGAGGCAGAGTAGGAGCCCTCCAGGGCAGAGCAGGAGGCGCAGGAACCCTCCGGGGCGGAGCCGGAGGCGGAGCAGGAGGCGCAGGAGCCCTCCAGGGTGGAGCAGAAGGCGCAGGAGCCCTCCGGGGCGGAACAGGAGGCAGAGCAGGAGGCGCCGGGGCCCTCCAGGGCAGAGCAGGGACCTGCGTCATGGGCTGGGACCTGGGGAGAGCAGGGATAGAGGAGACAAACAGTATAGCAGGAGGAGCAGGAACCCTCCAGGGCTGAGCAGGAGGCACCGGGACCTTCCAGGACGGAACCGGAGGCTGAGCAGGAGGCGCCGAGGCCCTCCAGGGTGGAACAGGAGGCGCCAGGGCCCTCCAGGGCGGAACAGGAGGCGCCAGGGCCCTCCAGGGCTGAGCAGGAACCCACATAATACACTGGGACCTGGGAAGAACAGGGACAGAGGAGGCAGACAGAATAAGGGGAGAAGCAGAGAGACCAAAGGATAACGCCGCCTCCCTAGGAGGATCTACAGCCGAAGCTGACACCTCAGGAGGCATTGGCGCGGCTTCTCCGTCAGGGAAGGCCTCTGGAGCAGTCTTGAGACCAGACGGGACCTCTGGAGCAGACTTGAGACCAGACGGGATGTCTGGAGCAGACTTGAGACCAGACGGGAGCTCTGGAGCAGGCTTGAGATCGGACGGGAGCTCTGGAGCAGGCTTGAGATCGGACGGGACCTCTGGAGCAGACTTGAGACCAGACGGGACCTCTGGAGCAGGCTTGAGACCAGACGGGACCTCTGGGGCAGGCTTGAGATCTGACGTGATCTCAGGGGCGGACTCGTGAACAGACGTGACCTCAGGGGCGGACTTGTGAACAGACGTGACCTCCGGGGCGGACTTGTGAACAGACATGACCTCTAGAGTGTAGTGTGCGGCCCACATACTGAGAATGGTGATCGCCATCACACTGGCAGACATCATGTGACTTGACTCTGGGCGGTCAGACGAGACGTGACTTGACTCTGGGCGGTCAGACGAGACGTGACTTGACTCTGGGCGGTCAGACGAGACATGGTGAGGCTCTAGACAGATAGACGAGACGTGACGGGGCTCTGGAAGGTCAGACGAGACGTGACTTGGCTCTGGGCGGTCAGGCGGGACGTGACTTGACTCTGAAACAACAACAGCAATACCTTGACTTGGCTCAATAAGTGCTGCTGTGACTTGACCTGACACGTGAAGTCCAGCGATGATTTGACTTGGCCTATGAGGATCAACGGTGACTTGACCTGGTTCGTGGTGACTGGCTGAGGCCTGACTTGGCTTGTGAACATCAACTGTGACTTGACTAGGCTCATGGAGATCTACTGTGACTTGACTTGGCTCGTGAAGATCAATGACCTTACTTGACTCAGGAACCACGGCTGTGACCTTGCTTGACTCAGGAGGAGCGGCCCTGACTTCACTTGGCTTGTGAAGATTAACAATGACTTTACTTGGCTCAGGAACGACAGCCTTGACGTTGCTGGACTTGGAAGCTTGACTGGACTTGGAAGCTTGACTGGACTTGGAAGCCTGACTGGACTTGGAGGCTTGACTGGACTTGGAGGCTTGACTGGACTTGGAGGCTTCAGCTGTAGCCTGACTTGACTCTGGAGCAGCGGCTGAAGCTTGACTTGGCTCTGGAATAACAGCAGCAGCTTGACTTGGCTCATGAGGACCTACGGTAATCTGGCTTGGCTCATGGAGATCCGCTGTAATGGGACTTGACTCATGAACAACATGGCTTGGCTCAGGAACAACAGCTGTAACGTGACTTGACTCAGGAACAACATGGCTTGACTCAGGAACAACAGCTGTAGCGTGACTTGACTCGTGGGGAACAGCTGTGACCTCATGGAGAACGACAGCTTTGGCTTGACCTGACTCTGTGTCTTGACCTGACTCTGTGTCTTGACTTGACTCTGTGTCTTGACTTGACTCAGGGGTAGCCGCCGCGACATGAAGGAGCGCCACTTTAGCTGCCCATACCATCATTAGGGGTGTGTCCAGCATGTGGGCCATCATGACCACAGGTGGTGTCCGGGTGCTGACCACAGGTTCTGGAATGGCAGCCATATTGTGGAGTGGCTTGGAGACGGCGGCCATCTTGTGCAGTGGCTTGGAGACGGCGGCCATCTTGTGCAGTGGCTCTGGCATGGCAGCCATCTTGTGCAGTGGCTCTGGTGTGGCAGCCATCTTGTGCGGTGGCTCAGGAAAGATGGCTGTAACTTGACTTGAGACAGGGGCGACAGCTGTCCAGAATTCTGTCAGTGTCCATGTCGAATGAATGTCCGGGGTGAAAGCTGCTGGATCCTGTGTTGACGGAGTATTCTGTAACGGGGAGTGAGAGACGAGAGGCCAGCGGATCCAAATGCGAGCTTTTATTTAATGGACGAGGCAAAGACATGGTCAGACAGGCAGGGTCAAACAGGAGCAAACAGGAATGTCACAGGAGAGACGTAGAGAATAATCCAATAACACGAGCGAGAGTCCAGAAGGCAGGCGGCGAGCAGTCGAGACGAGAAGGGCCAGGCGAGGGAACTAAACACAAGGAACTCGGAACAAGGAAACTAGGGAACGTTAACAATAACAACTCACAATACTCCGTGGTTTGCAAGGGGAAAGACCGGGCCTTTTATAGCGCCGCTGATTGGTCGCGGATGAAGTGCAATGGCTGATGGGGAATGTAGTCCGGGGTGTAGTACAACAGTCAGAGTGTGATAATGGGGTGAGAGTGACATCTGGTGGTGAGCGGACAGCGGGACACCGACCAGATTCGTGACAGCATTACAGGTTTGGGGTTGCATATTTAGTGGGTATTAAATGTCAATAAAGGGCAAACTAGGTATAATTTAAATGAATAAAAATGAAAATATACATCAAACTCTTAAAGTGTAAATTTGTGGTTATTTTTAAAGGGAAATGTTAAAGGTTTGTGTCTTTTTCCCAGTCTTGTTCACTGTATACAGTTATGTGTTCATTATATTCATTGATATAGATACAAGATTCAAGGATACAAGTTGTTTTTATTTATTTTTTATTTTTATTTATTTATTTATTTTTTGGTGAAGTAGAATTTGTGCAGGATGAGAAAGCAGTGCTTCACTTGACTGTTAGATGATTCCTTTATATCAGGCCTGATGAGTTAGTGAATTAGTTTGTGTTAAACTAGACTAAACAATAGTGTTGGGTTCGAGTCCACCTAATTCGAGTCCGAGTCGAGTCCGAGTCTTTTACCAATCGAGTCCGAGACGAGTCTGAGTCCAAAATGGGCCGAGTCGGACTCAAGTTCGAGTCCCAAAGGGCCGAGTCCGAGTCGAGTCCGTCCGAGTCCAAGGAAACACTACTGTCAGTATCTTAACATTGTTTTAACCCAGGGGTGCTCAAACTCGGTCCTGGAGGGAGGTGTCCAACAGATTTTAGCTCCAGCCCCAATTAAACACATCTGAACCAGCTAATCAAGCTCTTACTAGGCATGCTAGAAACCCCCTGGCAGGTGTGTTGAGGCAAGTTGGAGCTAAACCAAGGACCAGGACTGAGTTTGGGCACCCCTGTTTTAACCTTTACAACTAGAAAAATGCAATGTCAGTTGAAATGTAAGAAAAGCAAACCTCTAGTGGATCTTGCCATTTTGAGTTTTGATTTCACAACATCTCATAATTAGTGTCCATACTCTGCTTAGCAAACTTAAAGTCATGTGACAGAAGTTATGGCTGATCTATGTAATGTGACATATTTTAGAGTGAAACGGGACTTTATAGGGCGGGACTTGACTTTATTCATCGATGTAGTAAATGTATAAATTCGAGGGTGGGGGTACAGGAGTAGGTATCTTGGTGAATAGGACCTTAAGAGGAGAAAATGCACCTCTTTTATTTCTGATTGTGGCTGTGTGTGTTTTGGGTTGGAGGTTGTGAGGGATAAACCTAGTCTTTACAAAGGCACACACTGTGTATAAAGCCCTACCTATACTTTCCATAAGTCACAGCAAACTCACACCTGTTTTCTTTTTGTATACATTTATAGTTACATTAATTACAATAAATTACATTATATAAGGAATAATTGATGATGTGCCATTTAATTATTACAAAAACATGCACACCCAAGATGGTATTGGACCCATAAAAACTATTGCTGCAAAGATGTTAGAAAAATTATTTTTCTTTTAAGATAGAAACTGTCACCATGTTTAAATAATAAGAATTTCAATACAGAAAAAACTAATCAACTAATGTAAGTAAAACATTCTTGAGCTCAAGGCAAGTAAACACTCCAAGTATTACAAGCAAAAGTATTAATACATATATTAATCAAAAATACAAATGAAATAATATTTTTTAAAATAGAATTGTAGGGGTTTTTTGTAAGTTTTTTTTTTTTTTTTTTTTATTGTTTTATTTTTTTTATGTAGGTCTATATAAAGGCTATCACAGAAATAGACTACAGACATTTCATGAAGTAATAAATGTTAAAATTAAACAGCAAAATCTTCACTGTATACATTAAAGATAATTCTTATTACAGTTAATAAGTGATTCAGTCAAGAACAGGGAGTGATTTTCTCTTTTTTTTCTTTGTTGTTTGATTATTGTTTGACGTGGTCGGCGGCTGCAAGTTTACGCTGCTGTCGCTTTAAGATCTGACGCACAGATCAAATATTTTGACGCATCAGTATTTCTCCCAACTGTTCAGGTTTACTAAAGACAAAACCGACTTCATTTACATGAATAGTCTCCGATACGAGCATGTAGCAATAACAGAACCTATTAGAAGCGAAAGAGAACTCTGTATTCGCACACTGACTGAGAGGCGCGTTCTGTGATCGCGCTTTGAGTGTGCGCGCACTAGTGATGCGCGGATGGCGGTTTTATCCGCGGGTCGGGTGGGTCGGGTAATAAAAAAAAATGCATTCTGATTATTTGCGGGTGGGTCGCGGGTGGATGAGATGAATCAATAATGAGGCAAATATTAACTACATTTTCTAAA
>NW_026129634.1:51221-66221 GCF_022985175.1 Labeo rohita | reverse complement strand
TACTAATAACATCCTAAATATGTAATGTAGCCTAATTTGCACGCATTGGGGAGTCGCGCTCTAAACGCGGGGTATTAAAATTGCTTTTAAAGGCGCGTGCACGTTTTACTTTCGGTTTTGTTTGAACACGCGAACTCTCGGCGGTGCTGAACGGGATTTTGAAAAGTGCCCAGTGGAAATTCGCCCCTGGTACATCGTATGCTATTTTAAATGTCTTTTTAAAACACTATTTTAATGCATTAATTCACCTTAAGCGTTTTAAAATGCCCCGGCATCTGGAGATTCCGCCGGAAGTGCCGCTGCTTCCTTTTACACTGAAATGCCTTCCGTTTACACTCCTTCCGTTTACACTGAAATGCCTTCCGTTTGCACTGAAAAGTTCACGCACATCCACATATGAAATCACTTGCATATATGTATATACACAACTCAAGCATGCCTCTTACCTGAAATTTATTTTGTATGTTTGCGTGAGTGTTTTATGGATGTATATGCACGCAACGAGTTTATATGTATGTGCGAGTGTGTATAGGTGTATATGCGTGGATCAAGTTTATATGTATATGCGAGTATGTACAGGTGTGTCTGCATGCAGCGAGTTTATATGTATATGTGCATGTTGTTGTAGGTGTATATGGATCAAGTTTATATGTATATGCGAGTATGTACAGGTGTGTCTGCATGCAGCGAGTTTATATGTATATGTGCATGTTGTTGTAGGTGTATATGGATCAAGTTTATACGTATACGTTTACATCAAGATGGCGCCGCACATGGCAGCCTTTGTGCTTAGCTCTCCAGTTGTTTTAGTGTTTTTGTTAGTTTTTCCTGTTTTTTGTTTTGCAAACACGGTCAGTTTTACTAGGGATGAACTGCTGAACATTCGGCAGAACAAACCACAAAATCTCCTACCGGTTTTCGATTATTCAGACGTTTTGCTGAACATCGTAGTTGGCGGAGCGGCGGCGCTGATCAAGGGCTTCAGGACTCGCAGGAGGGGGAAGCGAGCCGGCGCGCTCGTGAAACTTAGACAACGCGGATTCCGTATGGCGCTGCCTAGCATACATCTGGCGAATCTCCGCTCTCTACCCAACAAAACAGATGAACTTCTTATGCTCACTTGGACAAATAAGGATTTTTCAAAATCCGCTGCTCTGTGCTTCACGGAAACCTGGCTGAATGACGCGATACCGGCCGGCGCGCTTCATCTGCCGGGCTATCAGCTGTTTAGAGCAGATTGTGATGCAGAATTAACGGGGAAATCGTGGCGGCGGGACGTGCTTTTACATCAATGAGAGGTGGTGTACAGATGTAACAGTGTTAAAGAAGATGTGCTGTTCCGATCTAGAAGCGCTTTTCATTAACTGCAAGCCGTTCTATTCGCCGCGAGAGTTTTGCTCGTTTTTTCTCTTGAGCGTCTACATTCCACCGCAAGCGAACGTAAGCCTGGCACTACAGAAACTCGCTGATCAAATCGCAGACATGGAGCAAAAACACCCAGACTCTGTTTTAATCATTCTTGGGGATTTTAACAAAGCAAATCTCTCCCGTGAATTGCCCAAGTACAGTCAGCATGTTACATGTCCTACCAGAGACAGTAATATATTGGACCACTGTTACACCTCAATAAGAAATGCATATCACGCTGTCCCACGGGCAGCTTTGGGACTCTCTGATCACTGTTTGGTTCATCTTATACCGACCTACAGGCAAAAACTTAAATCTACTAAACCTGTAGTGAAGACTGTAAAAAGATGGACCAACGAAACAGAGCAGATTTTACAGGCCTGTTTCGAATGGACTGATTGGAGTGTTTTTGAAGCTGCTGCAAACGATCTGGACGAACTACAGAGACTGTAACTTCATATATCAGTTTCTGTGAGGATATATGCATTCCTATCAGGACTTATTTAACATTCAACAATGATAAGCCATGGTTTACAACAAAACTCAGACATCTTCGTCAAGCCAAAGAGGATGCCTACAGAAAAGGGGATAGAGTCTTGTACAATCAGGCCAGGAACACACTGAATAAGGAGATTAGGGTGGCTAAAAGGACCTACGCAAAAAGGTTAGAATATCAGTTCACATCAAACGACCCAGCTTCAGTGTGGAAAGGGCTGAAAGCCATCACAAATTACAAGACGCCATCCCCCAGCACTGAGGCAAACCAACGACTTGCTGAAGACCTGAATGAGTTTTATTGTAGATTTGAAAGCCCCCACACCCGTTCTGACGATCTCTTTTCACAACCACTAACACCTCCAGCAACCCCCCTCTCCCCCTTCCTGCTCTTCAGATCAGTGAAGACGAGGTGTGCCAGGTCTTCAGAAAGAACAAAAGAAGAAAGGCACCAGGCCCAGACAGTGTGACACCAGCCTGTCTGAAAACCTGTGCTGATCAGCTGGCCCCCATCTTTTCACAGATCTTCAACAGGTCTCTGGAGTTGTGTGAAGTTCCATCATGCTTCAAACGCTCCACCATCATCCCCATCCCAAAGAAAACCAAGATAACAGGACTTAACGACTACAGACCTGTGGCGCTAACGTCTGTGGTCATGAAGTCATTTGAAAAACTGGTTCTGGCTTATCTGAAGAACATCACTGGACCCTTACTGGACCCCCTGCAGTTTGCTTACCGAGCAAACAGGTCCGTGGATGATGCAGTAAACATGGGACTGCACTTCATCCTGCAACATCTGGACAGACCAGGGACTTATGTGAGGATCCTGTTTGTGGACTTCAGTTCGGCCTTCAACACCATCATTCCTACGCTTCTCCGGACCAAACTAAACCAGCTCTCTGTTCCTAGCTCTATCTGTCAATGGATCACCAGCTTTCTGACAGATAGGCAACAGCTGGTGAGACTGGGGAAATTGATGTCAAGCACCCGCACCACCAACACTGGCGCTCCTCAGGGATGTGTTCTCTCTCCACTGCTCTTCTCCATCTACACCAATAACTGCACCTTCCTTCGCCAGCTAAGGAAGTTCAACCTACCACAGGAGCTGCTAAAACAGTTCTACTCAGCCACCATCGAGTCTGTTCTCTGCACATCAATAACTGTCTGGTTTGCCTCAGCTACAAAATCAGACATCAGAAGATTACAGGCAATAGTTCGGACTGCTGAGAGGATTATTGGTGCTCCCCTGCCCACCCTTCAAGAACTTTATTCATCCAAGGTGAGGAAAAGAGCTCAGAAAATCACTCTGGATCCCTCACATCCAAGTCATCATCTCTTTGAACTTTTGCCATCTGGCCGGCGCTACAGAGCCCCAAACACCAGGACAACCAGGCACAAGAACAGTTTTTTCCCCCAGACAATTCTCCTTATGAACAGTTAAATGTTCCCCCCATTGTGCAATATAATGTGCAATAACTTTTTATTTATTAGTTACCACCCCCATCCTAGCACATCCCTGCATCTCTACCTCTTTCTATTCTATTCTATTCTATTCTATTCTATTCTATTCTGTCATCTATAGCACAACTGTACATACCACTTATTTATTTATTTCTCAATTTATTTTTTCTAATTTTTGTCTATTTATATTTACATATGTGTATTTTTTCTCATCTTATGTTTATTGTCTGTATGTTGTTGTTGTTGTCTCTGTGTACTGGAAGCTAATGACACTAAAACAAATTCCTAGTATGTGCAAGCATACTTGGCAATAAAAGCTCTTCTGATTCTCTCTATAAGCGAGTGTCTATTAGCGTATGCATGCGTTAAGTTTTTATGTATATACAAGTTATTCACAAGTGTATATGTATTCATTACTAATAAAAGATGTATTGGTATGGATTTCATATTAGTGTGCACGTGTATTTCATATCACATTTTGAACATCCAACAGTATACATGTATATGCAAGTAATTTCTAGGTGTATATGCACGTGTTTTATGTATGTATTGATAAGCGAAGTTTGATTTAAATCCTACGTGGCGCCTCATAGGCGGTAGCTCGCTCACATTAGGCCTACTATGTGTGCAAGACCATGAGCAATAAGTTACTGACCACAGCTCATGTAACGGCCACCGGTGTCACTAATGAATTCTATCCACCTTTTTTCCAGGAGGCCCTTCCTGTGAGGCGGTGGAAATAGTAAACCAGTGGTATTTTGTGTTTTCTAATTAGCGAAGAGGCTAAGTGTTTTTCGGATCATTGTTTACTTTGTAAAGTTGCAAATCTTTATGAGAGATGTCATTACAGTGCTCAGGGACAACATGTGCTGTTCGAAGTTGTGTTGTCACATTGTCCGCAAGTTTGGATCGCTAAACCTTGAATGACTGTCATCTAACTTAATGTTATTGATGCAACATTCGAGCTTGTGTTAAGGGATGTGCCAGATGAAGCCTCGATTCGAGGCTTGTGTTGTTAACGTAGAAATCACCAAACCCCAGATCTTACTTTACGAGGGCATTTTAATTCAGACTTATTTAATAACGTTTCTAAATACCCAGGCATTCAAGTAATATGAAGAATACAGTTTATTTCAGGATAATTAAATATTTGCCATTTGCAGTTCATGTCTGTGTACATTTTCCCTCTATTACATCATACTGATGTTTTTACTGGCAATTAATGGCACAGTTTAAAGGGTAAATTGATTTATCAGAGACAGACATTCAAGAAACAGACACACAAACTGTTAAGCTTTTGTGCATGTAACGAGTCAATCTATGGAATGTGTGGTGAATTCTTCATTCAACGGAGCTTCTTTCACAGGCTTTTGACTGCTTTATTTTTTACTAACCACTTAAGGCACTTAAAGTTTTCAATCTTTTTTCCAAACAGTCAGAGGAAAGTTTCAGTGCTTTACTAGACTTCATTTTCCCATCACTACTTTCAACTGTTGAATGAATGAGTGTCACGTCCTGCTTGTTTTCTTTGAACCAGAAGGCACTCCCACTTTTGACACAAGGCCTCATGGGGCGTAGGAAACTTGTGGCTATAGAGCCCTTTAACAGCTAAATATCAACATTTTTAGGAGGAGACAGTAAAATAGCTTGAGACATTCTCTTGAGTGGGAATAGGTGGTATGACAATACAGTTTCACAGGACTGCTAAATTTTTGACATGCTTATAATGATAAAGGAGAAATAAAGAAAGAAAAAATAAAGTGTAGAAATGCTTGAGGGTATTCAAGTAAACAGGAATTAGAAGAAATAAGTATATATTGTCTAGTGTCAGGGTTAAACAATATGTTGCTTATAAATATGTGCTGTCTGATGCTAGTTTAATAATGATGCCAAATGCAATTTTTGAACTCGGATTGCCTTGATTATAATGTTTACTTTAGATTAACCTTATGTTTTGTAATGAACCTTATGTTGTACAAGTTCAATTTTCCAGTAATTCCAACTCAGCAGGTTGTAAAATTAAAATCACACAAATGTAAGCAAAATAACATCCATATTTTTGGAGGAAAATGTGCATTTGAGTATAGCACAGCACATCAGTTTGTAGTTCATCACCTCATAGTGTCACTGATCGCAAATAATAGAAAGGTCAGAATGGATTTTGGAATAAGTGCACATGTAGTAACATCAAAATTCAAATAAAAGTTGTAATCAGTTTTCTTGTTGAAACAGTTAAGATTTTAAGAAATATGTTCAGTATGACATAGATGGACCTTAAAGTGCACTTGTAAAGATCAAGAACATATACAGAAAACTGTGCCATTCAAAATAAACACATGACTTCTGCATCACACTACATGTCTTACTGTTTTGAGCTCTTGCTTCAGTCTGGCTGAGATTTCTGCCCTGATTTGGATAAATATCTTCATCTCTTTCCAGTCCCATCTCATTGTACTTGCTGCAGGTCTCGTGGTTGTCATTTTTATAAACACTCACACTCACATGATCACTTCTCTTCAGTTGTTGAATTTGGGAGGACGAGTGCAGGGTTTAATATGAGAACCTCCCCTAGAATTTACATACTGCTGATTGTCAAGAATGCAAACATTGATGAACTGTACATCTTCACAACAAAAAAGACTGATGTCAAACATGTTGGGTTTCGAGGAAACAACCCCCCCAGGTTCTTTTTTTTTTTTGGCAGAAACTTGCCTTTATTTTGCAGAAACTTCATTTTAACCAGTTCAAACTGTAAAAAAAAAAGGTAAGTCTATAATTTTATTAACTTTATCTATTTTTAGAAAATATATTTCTGTAAAAAGTGATTATAGAGCTTTTTTTTTTCTTGTACAGGGACAACGAGCAAAGCTAATCACTTTCTTTGTAAACTGGTGAATATTGGTAAAATAATTATATCATGTTTTTTTTTTTTTTGTGGGAATTTACTGTCAAAAATTACAAAACAACTGCAGAAGTCTTTAATACAATGCATCCTTTTGTTTTGTTTAAAAAAACGGCAAAGAGATGCATTAAAATGAACTTGTTTTCCTGTGTTGCAGGAGGTTTGTCAGGAAAGTAGTGTGTTGTGTGGATCACTGTGTGCTTTAGCCTTATGTGCATTTTCCTGGTGGCTGCCATTGTAGTACTGCATAACAAGCTCATGGCAGAGAGAGAAATACAAGCTACACACGTTACAGTCCGGTTCAGGAGATCAAGCAGAGAAAGACAAGTTACAGAACAGCTTCAACTCTTTGAGTCAGAAGAAACTGGAGCTGGAGACCAGAGTCAATGATCTCACTGCTGAGAAGAGACAGTTACAGAACAGTTTAAACTCTTTGAGTCAGAAGAAACTGGAGTTAGAAACTGAGTTAACAAAGTTATCTGAACCCGGTTTGTAAAAAAATTATTTGTATGTAGTTGCACTTTACAAATAAAACAAATACAATTTTATGTTTGTTTATTGAAAGCAACTGGGTGCATTTTCACGTCCAATGAGGAGAAGAGCTGGTCTGACAGCAGACAGTACTGCAGAGATCATGGTGCTAATCTGGTCATTATCAACACTGAAGAGAAGCAGGTGAGAACAATGGCAAATACAACTAGTTCAAGGTGATTAATTTAAATATGTGCATTTGGGGATCATACTGGTTTACCCATTCAGACTTAACATAGAACATAATAGATGGGTTGAAATCAGCATCTCATAGTAAAATTGCCCCATCACAATTGCCTGTATTTTGCTTTCCCATCACATCCCACCACACTTTTATTTTCTCAGTTTCTTTATTTTCCTCATTATGTTATCATAGGATGCACTGCCCTCTGTGTGTGTAGTCCTGGCAAACCATACGTTATGCAGAGAAAATGTCCCCACAAAGATGGCAATATCTAAAATCCTTGTTTATGGGGACATTTTTGGCCCCCATGAAGAAAAAAAAATGAAAATGCAGAAAGAGAAAGAGAGTGTGTGTTAAGGGGGTTAGTGGATAGAATTTACAGTTTGTACAGTATCTATTATGTCTACATGGAAATGCAACGTGTGGCTATTTGAAAGAAGCGAAAGTGGAAGAATCACAGTTGTTCCTATTTTTATTCACATACAGAGGTCCGTATCTTCATTCATCAAAGAAAGAGTGTGGATTGGTTTGTCTGACAGAGAGGAAGAGGGCAACATGAAATGGGTGGACCATTCACCATTGACACAAGGGTAAGTACTAAAACACTTCATGTGTGCTATTTATTACTTTCGTGGTCTTTATTCTCTCTCTCTTTTGTTTTGTTTAAAAATGGGCTGTGAGACCATCACAACTGAAGTCGCACCTGTTCTCCAACCACATAACTTGAACTTGGAACAATCTTATAACAAATACTTGTCACACCCCTGTAAAATGTGTAAGATGTGAAATTATTTCCTCATGAATTTAAAGTCCAGGAACTCTGACAAAAACAGATGCCATGCAATAAAACAATAAAACTAATCTGGAGAAGAGATCTTCAAAGAGGGCAAACAACACCCCCCGCCCTGCTCATTTACAACCACCTTCTTCCCTCTCCTCTCCCCTCCCTGCATCTCACTCCCTCAAAAGATTCCACTGAAAGTGACCAAGAATGTCCATATACTACCTGTGTTACATCTTGTGAATAGGTTGAGTTTTCCCTTTCATGTTTGGTATCATTCTAAAGGTCTCCGTGCGATTGGTAAAATGGTCTCAATTTCACAGAAGTCACTTATATTATGAGGAAGACTGAACACGTTTGTAGAATTGTGTTTTGCTGCTGAGGGGTGTGTTTTCCCCTTAGGGTCGGGTGGGAATCTCCAGCCAGGTGTGACCCTGGGTCGCGGGATCTCCTGACAATCCAACAGGTTTTTATGTTTTTACAACCGATTGGAAGAGTTGTTTGTTTTGGTCTGGGTATATAAGCGAAGTGACAAAAACACTACTTTGGGTTTTTGTATTCAGAAGAACCCCCACACTGTGTGTGAGAGTCTCTGGAGCTTTGCCTCCAAATCTCTCACATGCTGCTGTGTATCTCTATGCGGTCAGTATGCATCTCTCACTCTTAGATTTATCTTTGAGTAATTGATGTCATGTATTTATTTGAATTGGAACTGAATTTAATTCTGAATTGGATTCTCATTGTTAAACTATGTAACTGGCATGATACATTTTTACCTGACAAATAAAATGTTATTTCTTGATTCATTTTAGACTCTTCTGAAATCCTTATTTCTAGTAGATTGTGAGGAGGCTGGTGCTACCGCGAATTACGACCAGGATAGAGCAAACTGCAGGCTCAGGATTGAATGGAGCAGTAGGCACATCATCTGAGACCCCCAGATTTCTGTCTATCACTGATGTTAGCAAGTTGTACCAGCGAAGACTAAAGTAAACTGCACTTTTTGTGAAGGCAAGCAGTAGGCGGCTGTCAAAAAGTGTATTAGTCACCTACAGCCTCTGACTAACATCAGACTGGCATTTTCGTGATCGTGAGCTCTGCGTATATACTCCGCGGATGCAAGACTCTGTGCGGCACCGGGTCCCCAATGAACGAATAATTGAAAGTATGATGAGTCTGAAATAATCAGATATCTAAATGAATACTTAATTGATATTTGTGAACAGCCTAAATTAAACACCTAAATTCTAATGATCATATGAAATTGGAGTCAGATTAAACATGGAGCTAGATTAAAAATGAAACTAAATCCTGATAAATTAAGCAAACTTTGCAGAAGCGCTGTGAAAAGACCGAACACAAATTAAACCTTCAAGCAGGCAACTGGACACTGCGTTTGGGCCAGTGGATGGATCCTTACAACTGTTTTGTTGGTTTTGTCCCCTTGTGTCCTTATTTGGTCTTTCCTGTTCCGTTGCTTGTTATGTTGTCATTGGTTTATCACTCCCACCTGTCTTTGTCTAATTAGCTGTCTTATATAAGTTTGATTCAGTTCCTTGTTTCTTGTCTGTTTCCCTCCCGTTCCCGTTCCCGTTTTTGGATTATTCTATTAAAGCACATTTTGTATTATTTCCTCGTCCCTGCGACTCCTTCCCGCACATGACTCCTGACGCTTGCCACAGACCCGTAGCGGACTTTATTTTCTATGTCCTTGCTCTAAGTAACTCCGAGTTCTATGTCGATGTGGAGGATTCTAATCTTCCCCCCATCCAAAAGCATGCGGATGCTCCAGCTCACCACCAGCCAGCATCCTCCACCTGCTGCTCCAATAAGCTTACTCCCGCCATTCCTCCCTCATTTTCCCCAGTCCTCCAGAGCTCCTCATTCATCTTCAGCCCAGAACCCGCGACCCGCTCACGGACTCTGGCCACGGCCCCGTGCTCAAGTCGACCTGCCGCCGTCCCGCGCTCAAATCGGCCGGCCGCAGCTCCGCACTCAAGTCGGCCTGCCACAGCTCTGCGCTCTAGGCCGCCGGCCTCTAATGTGGCAAGCCACATTAACATTAAAGACAATATGGACTGCACGATTCCCCTTGGGTTTAATCCCCCTGAACTCACTCCTTCTCCAATGTCTCCGCTGGTCGCGTCCAGCCCTCCTACATCTCCGCAGGTCCCATCCAGTCATCAAGAGCCCGTGCGTCCAGAGCGTCGTCCAGAGCCTGCGCGTCCAGAGCACCCTCCTGTTCTAGCGCCTCCAGAGCGCCCTCCAGAGCACGCTCCTGAGCCAACGCCTCCTAAGCCTGGTCCTCCTGTACTCTCCCAGGCTGACAATACCCTAATTTCCTCCAAGAAATTTTTTGGGGGGGGGCTACACTTATGAACTGTGTGCTCCGCCATGGCCGCCTGGACTATGTACTCGGCCATGGCTCCCCGAGCTTCCTGACCCGCCGTGGCTCCCTGAGCTCCCTGAGCTCACCGTCCGGTGTCTGCCCTGCACGAGCCTCCAGGGCGCCCACCCCCCTCCACGGTGTATGTGTTACGGCGCGAGACGCGCCTTACGGGAGGGGGGAGTAATGTCACACCCCTGTGGACTGTTTTGTTGGTTTTTCCCTCTTGTGTCCTTATTTGGTCTTTCCTGTTCCGTTGCTTATGTTGTCATTGGTTTATCACTCCCACCTGTCTTTGTCTAATTAGCTGTCTAATATAAGTTTGATTCAGTTCCTTGTTTCTTGTCCGTTCTTCCGTCGTGTTGGCGTGTGGTTTCCCTGCTGTTCCTGTTTGTTCCTGTTCCCGTTTTTGGATTATTTTATTAAAGCACAT
This sequence comes from Labeo rohita, assembly GCF_022985175.1. NCBI lineage: Eukaryota > Metazoa > Chordata > Actinopteri > Cypriniformes > Cyprinidae > Labeo > Labeo rohita. The sequence goes on along the minus strand of NW_026129634.1, from coordinate 55,641 downwards.
TTTGTATTATTTCCTCGTCCCTGCGACTCCTTCCTGCACACGACCCTGACAATACTTCTGTAAAAATGTTTCATTCACTTACTTTCACTTCTGTACTTTTTAGCATATACCCTTGAAACCTATTGCATGTGATTTTTCTCATTTGTTAGTTGCTTTCTGCTAAATGAATAAATGTAAATGTCATTATCCTTATTGCTTAGTTGCTGAAAAAAACTTTTTCTAATTTCATTAAGCAGTCCTAAAAATTAAAAATCTGATTCATGTTATTCAGGTTTTGGTTCAGAGATGAGCCAAATGATTCTGATGGAAATGAAGACTGTATTGAAATTATACCTGGAAGTTTTATCCTGAACAACTGGAATGATCTTCCATGCTCACAGAAAAGAAAGGGGATTTGTGAGGCTTCCAAGTTCCACCCCTTAAAGTTGTGATATTTCTTAATTTTTTTCACTTTTATGTAATGTTATGTTTTATTTTAATTTCTGATTAAGGCTAGTGTCATGCTACTCTAGAGAGAATCCTGGGCACGTGTTGTCAAAAATATGATTTATTGCCCGTCATAAAAATTCCTCCCCCTCCCACCCCACTGGACACCTGTTTGGACACCTGTTTTTGTACACCCCCACCCCGAACTGGCCACCTGTTTGTACATCTGTTTATTCACCTCAGTGATTCAAAGGAATTTATGACCGTTATCTTATTGTTTGGGAAAGTGTTTTTTTGAAGTGGGGCTATTGAAAAATGTTCAAAACTATGTGCTTTAAACTTTAAAGTGTGAAACGGTTGGGTAAAACGGGGTCAAGGGGATAGTTTTTATTAAAGTTTTTCACATTCAATAGAAACACTGTGACGACGGTGTTTTCCAGAAACAGTAAAACAAGTCAAGAGGAGCATTTATGTATTGTTAAACAATTTTGGTGGTACATTTAAAACAAAAATGTATCAAATACAATCGTTAACCAGTAACAAAAAGCAGCCAGACACGTCTGTGTAAAACAAAAGCATACGACAGTTGCCAAAAAATTTGGAAAATTAAATGTTTTTAAAAAAGGTAGTTTTTTACAGATACAAGAGTTAAAGTAAAAGAAAAAAGCGCCTAGCATCTTACGTTGACTTAAAACAAAACAAAACAAAAAGTATCAGACGTGATCGTTAAGCAACAGCATAAGATACTTGTCAAAATCTATGTTGTAGTCTAGCATTACAAATTTAAAAAGGCAGTGTTTGTTACAAGTTAGAAAATAAAGAGTCGAACATCTTACGCTGATCTAAAACAAACAAAAGTATCAGACGATAGTTGCCAAATCTATGTTGCACTTTTAAAAACTTTTTTTTTACTCATACAAGAGTTAAAGTAAAAGAAAAGAAAAAGAGTCGAGCATCTTACGTTGATCTAAAACAAAAAAGTATCAGACACATCTTGTAAAATAGCATATGGTAGTTGTCAAAAATGTTGCACTTTTTAAAAAGGTAAAAGGATACAAGAGTTAAAGTAAAGGAAAATAAAAAAAGTCGACCATCTTGCCTTGATCTAAAACAAAAAAGTATCAGATGCGATCGTTAAGCAACAGCATAAGATACTTGTCAAAATCTATGTTGTAGTCTAGCATTACAATTTTAAAAAGGTAGTGTTTGTTACAAGTTAGAAAATAAAAAAGTGTCGAAAATCTTTACGCTGATCTAAAACAAACAAACAAACAAACAAACAAACAAAAAAGTATCAGACACGTTCTTGTAAAATAGCATATGATAGTTGTCAAAATCTATGTTGCACTTTAAAAAGAGCTAGAGTTTTTTACTGATACAAGAGTTAAAGTAAAAGAAAAAAAGAGTCGAGCATCTTACGTTGATCTAAAACAAAAAAATTATCAGACACATCTTGTAAAATAGCATATGGTAGTTGTCAAAATCTATGTTGTAGTCTAACATTACAACTTTAAAAAGGTAGAGTTTTTACTGATACAAGAGTTAAAGTAAAAGAAAAGAAAAAGAGTCAAACATCTTACACTGTTCAGCAAAAATACACCCTCTCTCCTTGCTGCCTAACTCAAAATGAAGTTACGGGTGCAGCGATCAGACCCCGCCCCTAACACAAGCCGTAACACCATAAGCAGAGGCCAACGCAAAGATTCGAATGTATGATAAAAGAATTAAACAAAATAAACTTTTCAAAATAAAATAAAAAAAAATACTTTTATTAAACTGTCACCCGTCCCCTCAGCGGGACGCCTAAGTTTACTTCACCATATTACAAATAGATCCTAAACTAATCATGACAAAACTGTAAATCGTTGGAGACATTGTATTACCATGGAAAATGTACATCATGAATTATAAAAATGTAAGTTTGGATAGTGCATTTTCACGTCTATGTTCAAAATGGGAGTGACAGTTAAAGGGTTAATAAATCTATGACATTTCTTAATTGATGAAAGCATTCTTCCTGTTTTAATATTAATACAAGTAGTTTTTCATTTTTAAAGATCATACCAGTTTCCTTTCAAACAAACTTCTCCTAAGCCACAGGAAAATGTTTCTTTATTTTAGTTTATTTTATTTAGTTATTCACACTTCATTAATTTAATTTATTTATTCACTCTTTGATTTTTGTCAGTCTTAGAACTTACAGCCTGTTATATCAGTTGAAATGCACTTATGCATGTACATGTAGGTAGTTAAAATATCAAGGTGATTGCAAATGTTTTGTTCCACGCTACACACTAAAAACAAGAGAGGATTTTCTTCCCGTAAGACTTGCGGACTGGTAGTTAAAACACACGTTCACGCGCATGTAGTTAATCGTCTAAACTTAACAACATCACACGAAATGTAAAAAGCTTGTATCACACAGCCTAATAAAACAGAGAGCTTGGTGAGTGGGGTCTACGATCGTCAATGCATGTCTTATCAGATCAGCCAGTGTTGTAAAACTCTAAAGATGGTGTCTGGGGGGTTTGCGACTCATTTACAGTCTAATTGAGGGGAGCTGGCATTTTTAACTTTTGTGGGGGTGTGTCAGGTAAAGTTCAGAGATCAAAAAAAGATATTTTCTCTAAGATGTTCAGTGATCAAAAGGGTATCTATTCCAACCATTTATGGTATACACCTGTGAGAGCAGCTGGGTCTACTGGTGTTGTGAACTTTGCCAAAAAGTTCAGTAGGTCATAGGATGTGCACTGAACCTTTTTACAACACACAGCTGGATTTGCATGGCAACTGGTGAGATTGGTGGGCAATGTTGAGGAAGAAAATATTTTGTCTAAGAAAAACAGGAATGTTTATAATGTGGATCTGGTGAATGTGGCTTCAAACTGATGTTCAGGATGAGGTTAGATAGATAAAGGAGATGTCGATAACAACAAACTTAAATAGGGATGAAGGTGATTGTTTTAACAAAATTCTTGTTTCATTTTAGTGAATTTGTTCGTTTAGTTACATTTGTTATTTCGTCATATTCACTCCTAGATTTTTCAATCCTCAACACAAACACAGACACAAGCACAAACATACATGCAAACTCAAATGCAAACATAAATGCAAAACACAAAACATAACTGCATAAACTGCAAAAACACAAAACATAAATGCAAACTCAAACACAAAATGGCAAACATAAATGCAAACTCAAACACAAACATACATACAAACTTAAACACAAAATGGCAAACATAAATGCAAATGCAAACATACATGCAGCTAAAACAAACATACATGCAAACTCAAAAATGCAAACACAAACATGCATTCAAACTCAAATGCAAACAAATGCAAAACACAAAACATAAATGCATAAACTGCAAAAACACAAATGCAAAAACACAAAACATAAATGCAAACTCAAACACAAAATGGCAAACATAAATGCAAACGCAAACATACATGCAACTAAAACGCAAACACAAACATGCATGAAAACACAAACATGCAGAAACAAACACAAAAAGACGGACACATGCAAGCTCAAATGCAAACACAAACATGCACACAAAATCCACTTGATGATGGAAAACCGTAAGATTACACTCATACATGGCAGCGCCCAAAATCATTGGACTTCTGATTAATAATGCATAAAATAATTTCATTAGGGTCTCAGCTACAGCTAAATGATAAAACAAACTTAAGGACGTTGTTGGCAGTTTGTGTGTGTGTGTGTGTGTGTGTGTGTGTGTAAGAGAGTTTGAAAGAAAAAAATGTTTTGGGTTAAAGATGTGATTTTACTACAAACTATGAGCACTCTAAGTTGGAAACATAACACTGTTTTTCTCCCAACAAACCGGTTGTCAACAGGTCAAAAAAGTTGTTGTGTTTTGATTAGAAAGTCAGATATGCTATATAAAGTAAGTATTTTTTATTGATTAATATGATAGAATTATGGTGAATTTACAAGGTTATGTATTTCTACAATAATGTTTCATGA